>NC_051214.1:5718692-5773692 GCF_015220715.1 Pygocentrus nattereri
GCTCACTGCTTATCTGCTTCAGAATGTGTACCTACAATATATGAGCTTCTGTCTTTGGTATTCTTAACAAGAGCTGCAGCACTGATCTCCCTCAGGGTGGCGCTGTAACAAACTAGTTCACCCAGTCGGTCCTGCATAGCCGAGCAACTGCAACTATACATGTTATAACTCAACTCTAAACTTATTTGAATGATGTATTAGGAAATCTGAAAACTTTCCCAAAGTTTGGTGAGTGAAGAGTTCCTCGTTTCTCAAACTAAGGCCATAAAAGAAGATGAGTAAGACCTCAGTTATGGTTTAGAAGAGCACATTACCAAACGAGAACAGAGCATTTTCAGAATTGTTAAACCAAATATTTTTTTGGAATTAAAAGCTAACAACAGCACCTCTATGGTCAGTTAGCAGCCAGCCAATGCTGGATTAGCCAGCCAGCATGGGACCCACCTATACTCTACAATATTTTACTTACTGACCATTAGCGTAATTCTTCACTTCTGATACACTGAGTGAGGGGAATTTTTCTGCTGTTTACTTTATTTTTTAAATAATTCAGGGTCGTGAGCATTTCAGAGTGACTGCGTTATTCTGTACATTTGACTATAAAGGCTCTGAATCTGAATCTGTTCCAAAAATATGCCAAAATATGAGAATGTGTGAGGATACAGTAGCAGCCCAGTGACAATGAGCCTCCTTATTTAAAGAATTAGAGAGAGAGAGAGCAAGAGAGAGAGAGAGATTGAAGAGAGAGAGAGAGAAAAAGAGAGAAAGAGAGAGAGAAATAGAGAAAAAGTGAGAGAAGGAGAGAGAGAGTAAGAAAGAGAGAGAGAGAGAGGACAGGATGGAGAGAAAGAGATAAAATAGAGTGAGAGAAGCAGAGATGGAAGAAGAAAGCGAGAGAGAAAGAGAGACAGAGAGAGAGAGAAGACAAAGGAGAAGATGAAAAATGACAATTTCATGTAATTGAATGTTATAATCTGCTTAAGCAACACTGATGACAGCTCAATAATAAATGAGAGATAATAACTAGTAACAGAGGCCATCTATGAATGGACAGATTCAGAAGGACAGTGATTTCATGAAGGAATTATTATCCCCTTGTTAGTACAATCTTAAACCAATACCCTGAAAATGAAAGCTTACATTACTGCTTTAGCCCTGTTTGTGGAGCCAGCCTGTGTCCATGTTTATCGTCATGGAGTAAAAGAGCTGATGTTAAGTGGCCCCTGTTCATCGTCCGTCTAAAACTGACCCTAGATGAGACCTCTGTCACTAACAGGGTAAAAGAATTCACATCTGGTGTCTGTCTGGAGCTTCAGTAAGACACTGGTGCTATTCATGTCTGGTAACCTATCCCACCCAGGGGCCAGCTGCTAAGTGTGAGTGTGTGTGTGTTTACGTGTGTATTTAGTTTTTTTTGGCACCCAAGTGTCCCCAAGATGTTAAAAACAAGCCAATTTTTTAGAAACTGTTGTTCTTGCTTCTAAAACTGAAATGAAAATGTTGATTCTAGTCCAATATACACTGACCAGCCACTTCATTAAGTAAGTTTTTAAACACCTCAGTGTCACTGCTGGACCGACAGTAGTCCACTAACCAAAATTTACAGCCAACAGCGTCCTGTGGGCAGCGTCCTGTGACCCCTGATGAAGGACTAGAGGATGACCAACACAAACTGTGCAGTAGAAGATGAGCCATTGTCTCTTCTGACATTGAAAAAATTATTCATGCTTTTGTCTCCACCCGTTTGGACCACTGCAATGCTTTATTTACTTGTCTGAGTCAGAGAGAGGTGGCTCGTCTACAGCTTGTTCAAAATGCAGCTGCTCGTCTTCTCACTAGGACAAAGCGTAGGGGACATATTACACCAGTATTGGCTTCTCTACACTGGTTGCCTGTAAGCTACAGAATTGGTTTTAAAATTTTAATGCTCACTTATCAGGCTCTTCACAACGAGGCTCCAGCATGCATTACTGAGCTCTTACGTCCTCATCATAGTGCGAGAACTTTAAGGTCTTCAAATCAGGGGTTATTATCCGTTCCACTTACCACTACTAACTTAAAATCAAAGGGGGACCGGGCAGTTTATGCTCCAAAATCGTGGAATAATCTTCCTACTGATGTCAGACTCTCTGAATCAATTGAGGTTTTTAAAAAACGTTTAAAGACTTATTTTTATTTTCTTGCTTTTAGCAGCTTTTGATCAATGGCACCTTCATTAGCCTTTTATTTTAGGTCAAACATGTCAAACTAGGGACCTTCATTAGAACTTTATTCTAGATCGTGCATGTCAAACTAGGGACCTTCATTAGAACTTTTTTCTAGATCGTGCATGGCAAACTAGGGACCTTCATTAGAACTTTATTCTAGATCGTGCATGGCAAACTAGGGACCTTCATTAAAACTTTTTTTTTTAGATCAGACATGTCAAACTGAAGAACTTCACTAGAACTTTATTTTAGATCATTGTCAAACTGGGAACCTTCACTGGAACTTTATTCTAAATAAAGTATGTCAAACTGGGGACCTTCATTAAAACTTTATTCTAGATCAGGCATGTCAGACTTGGGGCCTTCATTAGAACTTCATTCTAGCTAAAGCATGTCAAACTGGGGACCTTCATTTGAACTTTATTCTAGATCAGGCCTGTCATACTTGGGACCTTCATTAGAACTTCATTCTAGATAAAGCATGTCAAACTGGGGACCTTCATTAGAACTTTATTCTAGATCAAGTGTTCCAAACTTGGGACCTTTACTAGAACAATATTTTAGATCATTTGTCAAATTGGGGACCTTCATTACAACTTTATTTTAGATCAAACATGTCAAACTGGGGACCTTCATTAGAACTTTATTCTAGATCAAGCATGTCAAACGAGTGATCTTCTGGGCAAAGTTCAAAGTGCTCATCTAATTCTCTGAATTCAGTTTATGAAGGCCTTGCTAATTAGTCTGCAGTGTTTTGGCCCACAAGGACAGGATCCTCACAAGTTCTAGATATTAATTTATTAGAACTTCATCTGGATATTAATTTTATTAATATAAATAATGAAGTAAAAATTAATGGGCAATGATTTTATCAGAAACTCACTCTAATTAAATTACATTTTTATCTAATACAATTTTATTTTTATTATTTTTATTTTGGATGTTATTTTAATGAACTTCAATCTCTATAATAATATTATTGTAATTTGTTCTGGGTATTGATTTTATTATAACTTAATTTTAGATATCGAAACAAGCTAGTGTGTGTAATTGAAAAACAATGATTCACAAATAATACCAATAATTAATACCTTTGAAGGCATTTCCATCCAGGTTCTTTTAACAATACAAAACAAAAAAAATATCTCCAAATATTGAGATCATGCAAACAATGCACAGTCAGAAGACCATCACAGTGTGTACTGACCATAGTAAACTGCACAAAGCTTTCTGAATGAAATTCCATCTTCAGTCTCAAAGCCACTACCATGTCCTCTAAACCACTGCCATCTAGTGCACATGTGGGGTCAGTGTATCTTGAAATGTATGGATAAACAAGAGACATGTCTCCATCTAGCATTTACCCTTTACCCTTTGCCTATCAGCAGAGGAGGAATGATAAACATACACTATATTGTCAAAATTATTTAATATGATGTCGGCCCACCCTTTGTAGCTATAACAGCTTCAGCTCTTCTGGGAAGGCTTTCCACAAGGGTTAGGAGTGTTTATGGGAATTTTTGACCGTTCTTCCAGAAGCACATTTGTGAGGTCAGACACTGATGCTGGATGAGAAGGCCTGGCTCACAGTCTCCGCTCTAATTCATCCCAAAGGTGTTCTATCAGGTTGAGGTCAGGACTCTGTGCAGGCCAGTCAAGTTCTTCCACACCAAACTCGCTCATCCATGTCTTTATGGACCTGCTTTGTGCGCTGGTGCTGGCGCTGTGAGCAATTCTGGCTCAGTACATTTCTCTAGAATGGAGCATTTCACACCGAAACACTTGCTTTTTTCATACCTTAACCATTTAATTATCCAGGAATTAAAAAACGTGGAGTTACCATCTAAACCTCTAAATCTCCATTTATTAATGTTTGTTAGCAACTACACTGATTCAAAATTTACTATCCAGTCATCAACATTTTCTTTTAAAGATGTCACAAGTTTAAAAACCACAAGTCTAAAAGATGCAACTTGCATCTGTTGTCAAAGGTATGCTGCCCCCTTGTGGACAAAATAAGGGAGTGCCACATATTTTTTTTAACCTGCTATGGCCACACCTATACAGTTACCCCAGAACTTTCAACAGTAAGTCTGTATATAATATGATGTCTAAACATGATTATCAAGCAATATGAATCAATGTGGTCAGGCCTTCGAGTTGAGACAAAGGTCGCAAAATCGTGTCTTGCCCTGGTTGCTTATGCATCATGCCTGAGTAAGGGCTTTTGGCCTGCTCTTGCATCCACTGTCCTCCACTGCCTCTGATAAGTCATATTTCATAATTCATAATTCAGCTCACTGCCTACTGCTAAGTCTTGGCCCACATCTGTGACCCGGGCCTTTATCCTACCTTGCCCCAGATGTACGGTTTTACAGTAATTCCATTTTTTTCCTCCCCAACCTTTGCCAAGCTAAAGACGCTTTATCGTTCCTTTTTAATAACGCCCGACCGCAGCAAGGGAGGAATCTCCCCCTCCTGATTATGTTTGGCCCGTTTGTCGTCTCTTCTTGATTAAATCAATTTGATTTCTTCAGAAGGAGCTCGGTATTATTGCATTATTGCATGCCGGCTTCGGAAATCTTTTTATTATCAGACGGCGGGGAGGTGGGGGGCATTTTCATGTGATTTGTTCCCTGGAGAGAGAGATTAGATGCTTGAGGATTATTCCCTTCGCTGAAGACAATTGATAAGGAATTGTTTTAAAATCGTAAGAAGATTTATTTTCAGTACATTTGCTTGACAGTACAAAAATAACTACAAGCTCGGAAGAAATATTATACTGTTTAGTTAAATATGTATATGAAGGTCTATTGAATACAGTAGACCGAATAGAGTGGACAGTGGTCACTTTCTTAGCAACCCCTTGTATGTAGCTCCACCTTACTGGTGTGAAGTTAGAGACCATAGCCCATCTGTTGATGCCCAGTTTGTGTTGGCCATCTTCTAGCACTTCATTGGTAAGTATCTGAGCACAGAGCCTCTCTTGGGTGGATATCTGTGGGTGGTGGGCCGCTCTCTTACACGACAACGACGTGTAAAAAAACCATGTGAATGCCACTGTTGCTCTAAAGGTGGGCCGCCAATATCTGGTCAACAGAGGTTCTGTGGTCAGAAACTGACCAGAGATCAGTGGGGATGATGAGGGGGGCTGGTAAATTGTTCAGAAACAGATGGAATCTTCCTTCAGCTGGAGTTTTGATGACAGTGATGGCGAACACTGTCTTGGCCATAGCTTATGATTTCCATCATTTTCATATCCATCGACCCTTTTATTGATCACTCATGCCCTTAGGATGTCGGCCCATCCTGGAGGAGACCCCTCTCATCAGTATAGAAATGTAAGATTGCACCCCAAGCCATGCCAGGATAATGCTCCCATGGTAAAATAGAGCCACTGGATCCAGGGGTTAAGCGTCCAGGCCTGTACTGTACACCACACATGCACTCGCCCACGTGAGAACAGGGGTTTGTACTTTGTAATAATGGGTTCATGAACTGCAGTCCTGAATGTGTGCCGACTATACTTTCCAGCCCAGTTTGCTGATCTCTTCCCCCAGATCTAAACACAGAGGCCACTTTAATCACTGTTCCTAACAGTTGAGCAGTCTTTGGGACTGAAGCTCCTGAGGCATCCCCCATAATGAACCGTCTTTCAAAGTCACCTGGATCCTTTCCTCTTGCTATGTTAATCCAACTTTGCAGTGAGGTGGGCCTGCTTAGCATTTGTATACATGTCACAGAGCATGGTAGGATGTTAATGGCTTAATTGTATAATGCAGTGCACTTGCTTGGAGGCGTCTGCATTTGTTATGTTTCTCCACTCATTTAGTCGTCTTTGAATTTCTTTGTATATTTGCAGTCTTAGTAGTTGTGAGGTAAAGAAATGCTTGATCTTTGACTTCTACATCATCGCTGACAATGAAATAAATGTATCTCGTTTACTACTTTAAGAATGGCAGCTGTCCTTGACACTGGGTGAACATTTCAGGAAGAATGGACTGATAGAAATGATCCAAGATTTACTTGGAAAAAAAATTCTTTCCCTAAACTTTTTAAATGTTGTTGTCTTCGCCTGTAACGTTTTTTGGAGATGCAGGATTTTCTTTGAAAAGTGATGATATCCCTTGTACATCTACTGTACTGCTGGGTCCCAATTCAAGGGCTGCATCCTTCGGAGGACACAGTCTACGAAGGCATGTCCCTTGAAGGCTGTGAAGACCTATGAAGGCTGAACCCGAAATGAGACGGTCTGGTCTACAGCCTACAGTGGACTTTCTGTTTGCTTCACAGCACCGCTGTTCCCGGCCTTACCGTTGTATCTCACTGCTCTTGTCAAGTTCTTTCAGAGTTCTTTAAAGACGGAGCCAGGAACCTTTTATTAACTATTAATTTGATTAACTTTTTATATCATTTTATTGATGTATTAAATGTGAATTTGAAGCAGTTTCACTGTCGCGTTGCCATTGCAGGGAAGTACAGTGGATCTGTAAGTTAGCTTAGTAAGAAATGATGCCCTTGTTGAAATATCCTCAATCAAGATGAATGTTAGGTGAATGATTGTGCTCAGAAAATTATAATAATAATTATAATTATTATTAATTATATTATATTAATTATAATTATTATTATTATAATTAATAATTATAATAATAAGCACAAGCATACTGCTATGTCAGAAGAAAACTTGAATATATATAAAAATATATTTATATAAAAATTGATGGACCCAGTGGACCCAAAGAAACGACTCAAAACGGCTTGAAAAAGTTCGGCTTCCATTGACTTACATTAAAAGTAAAGTAGGCTTTTTCCATTTTCCATTTCCATACCATTTTGGAGATACGAGGTTTTCTTCCGACAACAGCGACATATTCTGCCCTGCACACAACATTTACAAATAACAAGTAAACTGGCTAAAAAGGCCTGACTGAGATAGTTTTGATGCTTACAGATCAAGCTGTGCTGCAATGCCAGTTGACTTTTGAGGGTGCTTCTAATTGCTTGGCAGAAGAACAAAGCAACAGGGTGATCAAGGATAATTTAATTCTTCTGCACAAAGCATTTATGTGTGAGAAATGCTTATGCGTTTAGTAGTTATAGGAGTGTGGTGTTTGGTGTATTCTCAGGCTTAGCTGTGGTTAGCTGATCTGTCGTATGTAGATATCAGGCATGTGTTTGTGCTCATTTGTAAAGTCCCCCAGCACCTGGCCATTGGCTTAAAGTGGTATTAGTGAGCACACACACACACACACACACACACACACACACACACACACACACACACACACACACACACACACAGGGTACGGAAAGAAAGGGGAGAGTGTGTTTTATAAATATACACCCAATGTGTCAGTGTGTTCAGTGGGTGTCTCTCCACACCTTGTTTTAACAAGAGCGATGAGGCTCCCCACTGAGACGAGTTATATGTGAGATGAGTGTGTGTGTGTGTGTGTGTGTGTGTGTGTGTGTGTGTGTGTGTGTGTGTGTGTGTGTGTGTGCGTGTGTGTGTGTGTGTGTGTGTGCGTGTGTGTGTGTTTGTGAGAATGTCTTATACAGAATTATACATTTAGCATTACATATGGGTAAAACATATACATAATGCACATCAGACATATTATTATTACATATAGATACATACATATTTCTGTTGTTGGGAGGAAAACCTCATATCTCCAAAATGGTAACTTTACAGGAGAAAGAAAAAACTTACTTTACTTGTAACGTAAGTCACTGCATCCAGACTTTATTCCAAGTCATTTTGGGCCGTTTCTTTCAGCCCATTCTTCATTTAATTTACACACAATGTAAAGGGCAAGAGGCATTTTCAAATTCTGTGAAAAGCTAAAAACAAAAAATGGAAATACAGGTTTTCTTCCCTCCTAGCTAAGCGTACTGAGTGTGAGCCAAACGCCCAAATACAGGTTCAGTTTGAAGAGCCATCACAAGTATAGAGGATTAAAACTTATAAGAGTCAACTGAAGGTCAACTGATTGGTACTGAGGCGACAGAAACCTGAAATCTGTAGTATCTTAAGCTGGCCTGCTGGGCTAAGCTAATGCTTACAGTGCCTCCCACTACAGTTCAGGCTCGGCTGCAGCTCAAAAAAACACCTGTTTACAGGATAAAGGCTCAAATCTGAGAGTACAAACTTGAATGCCTGGTGTTGAAGTGACAGAAAGATAAAATATAGACGGATGCTTTGAGCTGAAACCTGCCGGGCGACACTAATGCTAGCGTAGTTAGCCGGCTGTTGGTGCAACCTGCCACAGCACAGGCCTGGTTTCACTAACTGATGCTCAAATAATGCCCATCTAGAGGATAAAGAATCTGAGAGCACGTCCAGAGACTGGAGTGACAGATGGAATCAAGTGTGTTTCATAGTGTGTGTGTGTGTGTGTGTGTGTGTGTGTGTGTGTGTGTGTGTGTGTGTGTGTGTTAGACTGTTAGCCACTCTTGTGTTTTCTCCTGTATTTCCTGATTCTGATTCAGCAGCAGTGCAGTTTGGAAAAAGAAACCGCAGGGAATCTTATGAGTCCTCACCAACGGCATAGTACGGCCTTGAGAACCGTACTACTGGAAAAGAAGCCCTGGATTACAGCAGTTCAGTTAATGTAATTATGTAAGCGTAATTTGATAGTTATAGCAGCATATTTATTCTTCTTTATTTATGCATGTGTAATAGAGCGAGGGTTACTTTGTATGAACTGTTTTGCTGTTTATTCTGATTATAACAGGAGTTGTGTAATAACCTACTTTATGAGAGTGCTTACACTGCATCCAGCTTCCCTTACACCCTTACTACGCTGTAGTAGCACACTTGTGTTGTGATGGCAACCAAAGTTGTGTCTCTCTGCTATGCGACTGTAATTACACAACAACAGCAGATGACTATTCATCTTTTAAAGGTTTCTATTAAAGAGTGGTATTAATTTATGTGACAGCGTGTCTGTTTTCCATGTTTCAAGGTGCAATTTTTACTTTCAGTTCCTGTCTAGTTGTCATGTGGCGAGATGAAGTGTACAGGTTCGTATTCCAGAGACAGCTTTTAGGGAAATGTAATATAATATTGAAACACATAAAAGTAAGACAAACTGTGTCTGATCCGCTCAGACCAGTGCAACACACACTAACACACCTGTACGTCAGTGCTACTGGAGTGCTGAGAATGATCCAACACCCAAATACAAAGTATCAGAGAAACAGATGGACTACTATCAACTACAAATACACCTATATAGTAGGTGGAGTATGTACTATATACATAGAAACATATATATATATATATATATATATATATATATATCTCTGTAGTGTATATACACTACATATAAGCCATGGCAGAAGCTCTTAACCAGAGTAACTTACAATTTGATCATTTCACACAGGTAGGCAAAGGTAGTGTTAGGAGTCTAGCCCAAGGACTCATAGTGTAGGGATTGCATTTAGATACTATTGGGTAAAGCAGGGGGCTACATGTTTAGATTTTAGAAGTGTGTAGATAACTGACATTGTGCCTTGCCTATTGTATATGTATATTGTACTTGTGTCGTTTGTAATTACATGTTTTCCTTGCTCAGGGACTACAGATGGAAATAGTTTTCCTTTGGCTTATCTTTGAACTCAGTGACTGCAGTAAGACAATGTCAGAGACACTAAACGACTCTGGAGTACTGCCTTAGCACCTGCTTCTTTCTTTCTCTTTCTGTCCTCTCACAATTGTCTCTGTCTCTCAGCCTCCCTCCCTATAGTCTCCAGTGGCCTTTAGACTTCCCTTCAAAATTTAGGAAACAGCTTGAGATTTTCAATACAATGCTGAATTTTCACTTTCACATTAAATGTTTGCCTCCTTTTAAAGTGAATTTTACCAGTATGTCAAACTTTCTGCAAAATTCAGTGGTTGAGATGGTTTGGTGAAAAACGGTGCACTCTAGAGGAGCTTTCTTTACAGTGGTGGTGATAGGAACCAGGGGTCATGATGTCCACAACACAAACATAGACCTTTTATTTACTATCAAAAACGACCAGTGAACCTACACATCTTCTACATTGTTATATGTAATCTTCATAACGCTAAAACAGTGATACGTATGAAGAAATAAGTTCCTTCAGGACTGTTTTGCCTTAAAATGTCCTGCATGTGTCCCTCTGCCATAAATGTAAAAGTATGTCAGCCGCTTATCTTGAAACTATCATCAAACTGCCTCGGGCCTTAGGCACTGCAGGCTTATTGCTCACCATTTCATGCACTAACTTTCTGTGAATGAGCTTTAAGGAGGCATTAAACCCTTGCGAGGTCTGGTTCTTATCACCACCAACAACCGAGTTATGAAATTTGGATAAAAAAAAAAATCAGTGGCATTCCCTTTTAAACGAGACAATGACAGGCTCGCCACCAGTGTAAGACAAGGTTAAAGACATTTGGAAACCCCAGGCGTCCCCACACTTTTGAACGGAGGCGTATATGTGGGGTCTCTGGCTCTGTCCGCTGCGTTTATCCGTGTGTGTGTTTGCTTAGGCCGGGGCCAGGCGTCGGAGCCTTGCCCTCTGGCTGCTGGGTAAGCTGCGCTGTCACTGGCTGGCTTAGCGCCTCAGCTCCGGCCTCTTTATGAGCGGACAGCTGCCACCGCCGCCTGCTAAACTTAGACGTGACAACAGTTGCCTGAATGGCTCGGCCGCTATATCGGGCTACAACAATAGGCCGCCCCGCGCCTCCCCGCCTAATCGAGCCCTATTGTCTTCAGCCGTTATTCTCCTGGTTTTCTGCAGCTATGTTAATGACAGCGGGGCTGGTTTAGAAGATGCATCCATCATAGCAGCCCGAGATCGCTCTCAGTGCCTAAACGATTCAGTATGCATGTTTGCAGTATGGGCTGTAATCGAGTCACTTCAAGGTTTATTACCGCATAGCTGAGGCTCCTTTCTTAATGATGTCAAGTCTAAACAGACGTTGCACATCATGACACTGTAAATAACTTTTATACGGTCTGTCATCGCTGTTTTTGTTAGCAGCCAGGCTAAAAATAGACTCATAGCACTGCATTTTTTCTTGCTAGCTACAACAGTGTAGCAAAGGAAGTTGCCCTGCCAAGAATACGCATACTTTCCTTTGTCCTATGTTTAGGACAGCATGTGAATGTGTGTGTGTGTGTGTGTGTGTGTGTGTGTGTGTGTGTGTGTGTGTGTGTGTGCGTGTGCGTGTGCGTGCGTGCGTGTGTGGGTGCGCAAATAGCTCGCCCTTTAAGTGCACTGCTTTGGCCTCTGAGGTGAGGGGTCAAATGTCTGGGTCAGCGATGTTGCTACTATTTAGTTTTACTGTAGCATTACAGTTGACTCTCTTGTTTATCAATGTACTGTCCAGTGTGTCTAGTATACAGTGGGTTATGTATGCAGCTTCATTTGCTGACTCACCTTCTCTCATGTTGACCACTGAAAGTTCATGGGAAACCACAATGTCTATTTGAGTCTATTTGTTTAGTCCTAGAATCAAGAATTGAGTCTCACAAATTCGATCACTTCTATGGTCAAAACACTGGTGCCATATACAGTCGTAGAAAAAGTTTGACCACCCCGGGCGATGACACGACACGTTTTGTAGCCGTTCTCGTTCGCACTGGACACGTTCTATTTTTCCTCAATAAGTAATTCTGCATTTAAATAGGCAGAATTGTAACTGGTATTTAGTGGTGTCTGCAGGCTTGGAGCCTGTTTTGAACCTCTGTCCAGACCCCAGGGTCACTGAGGGTGAGGGCCTGCTTGATCACAGCAAGGCTGAGGTCAGGTGGGCAGTAAAGAGTTCAGTTCACTCAGTTACGTGTGCTTAGCTAAAATTTTAATGGATTTGTAGGGGTCAGAATATTTTCACCCTTCAACTGATCTATATGTATCTATATAAAACATAAGCTGCTTTTTCTCATTTCTTGGGCTTTAATTTCCTTCTGTTGTGTATCTGTGTGGTGATTCACCTGCTGGGTTGCGTTGCTGTTGCTCACACCTTTTACTTTGGCGCTTTAGCACGTTACTTTGGACCAAAAGCAAGCAAAACAGAGGAAACCTCAAGGCTAAGATACTTCAGTTCTTACATTGATAGATGGTGTAATTAGAAGATGCTTCTCTGCAGTTCTACAGGAAACTCAGTCCTGAACTCAGTACAGTACCACCTTGTTCTTTGTTACTTGAATCACTTTTTCACTGAAGTAGACCACAAAGCACTTCTTTGAGTGTGGGCCAGGGGACAACCTGAATGCTCAGCTTGTCATCTTTTTCATGGAGGAGAAGCCAAGGGCGTTTCAGAATTAGTGCTATTCTGCAGTGGGTGACAGCTTGCTCAGATGGACAGACGTGTCATAATCTTTTCCCCGGCCCCTCCTCCCACCCTCTTCGCTCCAAATGGCACCGAACGCATTGTCTTTAGCTGAAAACACAGACCCCCCCCCAACCACCACCCCATCCGCTCTATATTACTGCAGTAATTAGTAAATTAATGGAGATAGAGGCGGACATCTGTACAGAGAGGGGTCAGCGGCAGCAGATGCTCAGACTGCAATATGAACCAAAATGCCATGATGAATGTTTATGCAGGGGCCAAGTAGGGCTTGAGATATATGTATATATCCTTCATTCTGACTTTTCTGGAACTTTTTTTTCCCGGCTGCTTATGCGTCATTACGTTATTTGACATTGCTTTAACAATACAATTACATTACATCAACATCATACTGTTATGTAATATAGCAAAGTATCGCATTGTATAGTATAGTTAGTGTCATATTCTAGTACACAGTATGAAGTAATAGGTAAGTATTTACATGAACTAGCATACATGTATATACCAATTATATATAAGTAATATATATGTAGTAAATTGTATATAATGTGCTCATGCATTGTTTTATCGTACGTGCAGACTATTACTGTATATTACTTCATATAACATACTATTTTATACTATACTGTAGTATTTACTACTTATATATTGTTTTTATGTTACCTAAGTAGTACTACATTGCATTCGGGCTATTACTAATAAATGACTTCACATTAGAAACTATATTATGCACAAAGTGTTGTATTGCATAGTACAGTGTAGTACAGTAATATAGTAATAATAAATAATAAAGTAATGTAGTATTATTTAAATAATAGATTGTATGTCATGTAAGAGGAATCATGGGCACCCCTGGTAAAATATATTATTTTTTGTTGATGTTCTTATATATATATATATATGGTTCTTCAAAAGTCCTCTAGTAAAGAAAATGGTGTATATAGAACCGTGAACACTCAAAGAACCCTTTGCATGATTACAGCATTCATTGCACCATGAAAAAGTTCTTCAGATTGATGGAAGTGGAGCTTTAGATGGTTCTATATAGAAAGGGTACCAGGCTGGTACAAGCCTGACATTGTAACAGTAGAAGAAGCCTTTTTGGTGCTACATGGAACCCTGTTCAAAAAGGTTCTATATAGAATCTATATGCAATAGATTCTCTATAAATCTGAAGAACCCTTTGCGTGTTCATGATTCCATATAGAACCATTTCCTTTACCAAAGAACCCTTGAAGAAGCACCTATTTTAAGAGTGTACATTAGTCTTTCAGGTTCAATGTTTTTGCTGATAGATTCCATTTAGTGTGAGTGTAATTTGGTGTGAATTAGTGTGAATTCGATTTTTCACTGAGCTACTCCTTTAATGTGGCCACAAGTCACCGCAAGTCCCCTGGTACAGGTTCAATTGGGAGATTTGATTAAGTGCTGGCATGCCCTTGTCTGCTCATCTGTACATTTGATCAGAGCGGATGAAAGTGAGGGATTGAGTATAGTTGGTGAAGAGACGGCCGAGCCCTCCTTAGGATTACCCCTGCAGGTTGGGTCTGCTTCATCTCGGCGGATTAAGTTTATGAAAACATCCTTGTATTATTTCTGCATGCTTATTGTATTAATGCTGGCTGCTGTGTCCTGGAGCCCCGCCCCACCCTCTCCCCAGGCCTCCTGCTTAAAATGTCCAAGGTAATCTTCTTGAGAGTGAGGGTAAGGGCAAAAACTCGCTTCCCAGATTAAACTTCCTAGTATTTTTTTTTTTTGTCCTTGTCTATGATTTCATTTTTTTCCTATATCAACATATTAAGGAGGATTCCTCATCTGCCGTCTATTTTCACTGAAGGGTTGCGCACGTTGAGCCATTGTTCAGTAATCTTCCTGACTACTTTAAAGCAGCCTGTCTTATTTTTGTTTGTTTGTTTTAAAAAGAGAATTGTAAACATTCTTTGTGTGCATTTAAAGCATTATTGATGCAGGTACTGGCAAGCTGCTCGTCCATTGCTACATGTTTTTGGTGTGACTTAATGTAATACATCGTATACACTTGAGGTATGTTAGGTTTATATAATCAACAATAAAGCTTATTTTTCCTCTTCATACTTCAGTGACTGGTAAGTGATGCTTTGGAAATGAATACATGAGAGCACCAGACGAACGTGTCTAATAGCATGTAATACAACTTGTATGCCGAACTCATTGAAGGACTTTCTGTGGTCTTTGATGAACATGATGACTATCATCATTCACATATAGGTAGAGAGCAGATTCATCTGGCCAGATAACACATTTCCAGTGATGAACAGTCGAATGTTTGTGTCTCTTCATCCACTGTAACCTGGCACCTGTGTGAGCAGAAGTGAGTAGAGGCCTCTTGGATGCCACTCTGCTCCATATGTTCATGGTATCCAGTTCCCTGTGGAGTCTTTCAGAAATTGGTTGTGAAGATCCTGCTTTGACTTCTAGAAGCAATTCCTGCCTGGAAGTGAAGCAATTTTTTATTCAAAGTTGAGAAACACACCGGTGGTCCCAGTCTGTCAGTTTTGTCTTTCGGCCACAGGTCTGACAAGAATTTCCATAGACTGAGATTTTTGCCGCTGCTGTTAGACCTGTATGACTGTACACTTTGATACACCTGCAAATTCATCTAATCCTTCACATTGTCGATTTTGGCACAGCCAAATGCAGTAACTCTTTTTAGCCAATCATTAACATCCGCTTTGTGATCTTTTTCCACACATTGACGCCACTGTACCACCTTTTCTCAATCCATGAATCCTGTTGTACAACCAGCAGGTATTCATCAGCCTGAACATCCTCATGCAACGCCATCTGCAGGATCCTGACTTACTACCACCTTAAACACACAAGTAATGCAAATAGTTCAATATACACAATTCCCGAGCAAATTGCTACAATTTTGATTGCATGCTAGTGGACCATTATTCATAGAATCTCCCCAGACATGAGCACCATGCAAGATTTCACAATGCGATCTCAGACGAATGATAAAGACGGTAGGTCAGAAACCAGCGGCCACTTCAAAAGAGTTGCAGGATGACCAGAAAGCAGCAGGACCAACCGTTAAATAAGGAAAATAAGTACTGAACTGCAATCATCTCGATTCCACTGTTTAAAAAAGAAGTGTGTCGAAATTTTGCAGACAAGCATTTAAACAAGCTTGATCTCTTTTGGAGCGATACAGTCTGGTCAGATGTAACAACAATGGAACTCTTTGGCAGCAATTCAGCGTATTGAGCTTGGAGAAGGAATGGTTGGGTGGGAGCATCATGATACGGGGCTGCTTCTCTGCAAATGGTACTTTCCATCAGATCATCAAAGAAATGGAGCGATGTACAGGACATATTAAAGGACCATTTCAACTCATCAGCAAAGAAATCATTTAAAAAATGATAATAATGATGGTAGTAAAACAATAGTTTGATAACAAGAGGTTTTTATTAAACCAGTTCATGCTAGAAAGATAAAAAATAGCACTAAAGAGCGCATAGAAAGTACGTCTCAGACGAAGTGGACTGGTCATACCGAAGCATGGTGGTCATAGTTTGACTTGGACATATGATACAGTATTCAAACGTTAATGTGACATGTAAACAGAGCGCCCCATGCAGAGTCGCCCATATCATTATGATCAGTTTATCAGCCTGTGTAATCTAGATCTTTCAAAAACAGCCTAATTTCAATATTTTCAAATGGAATGAATATGTCCAAAAGCCTATAATTCTCTCTCTGTACATTTTACATGACAACTACTAATGCCAGCAGATGCTTCCTCGTCACTTAGTGATTATAAAGACTTTTTTTTTATGACCCAGATGCCTAAAAGACACAATCTGAAAGTATGACCAAAAAACTGCTTGGGGGGAAAAAATATGGGAGGAAAAAAAAATGCAAAACCGCGTCAACCTTTTAAGAAGCTCAGGGGGTAAAGAGGCTTTGGAGCTGAAAGATGGAACATATTGCGCTGAGACAGAAGCTTGCTTGATTAATGGGCATGATAATCATCTCATCAAATCACTCTCACTTATTAAATCTTGTTTAATATCCAAATGAGGGCCCTCTTGAGCAGATTTGGTCAATTTTGCCCCCTCCTTTTTGCACAGCGAGCTTGAAGCCAAGCCACTTGGCCTCTTTCTGTCTCTCTCTCTCTCACATATCCTGAACTCTAAAAAATGTCTCATCTCTGCTCTTCCAGGAAAAAAAGCAGGCTGTCCTTCATTGCATCCTCTGTGGATTGTCTTTGGGATTTGCTTATAATCACTAAGTGCTTGTTGGGCATCGCTTTATATCCCCTGAACTGCGGCTTCAGAACCGCACTCAGAGGGAACGTCCATAATATCATCCTCATCAACACCCCTGGCAGAAATGGCACATGTGGCCAAAACGTTTATGCCAGTTTTTTTTTTTTTTCCAGTTACAGATTAAGATTATTCTTAGCCTCTCGCATGCAATAGATTGGGATTCTCCATTGAAAATCCTTTTACCTCTGAGACTGAAATGGTCTTCACAGTGGAACCCGAACAAACGACTCTCAAAAATATAATAATAAAAAATAAAATAAGAGGCCCTTATTAGTCCCACAACGGGGAAATTCCACCTCCGCATTTAACCCATCCGTGACGTGACACCACATACGCTCTAGTGAGCACACACACACTAGGGGGCAGTGAGCACACTTGCCCGGAGCGGTGGGCAGCCCTATCTGCAGCGCCCAGGGAGCAGTTGGGGGTTAGGCGTCTTGGTCATGGACACCTCAGTCATGTGCTGTCAGCTCTGGGGATCGAACCGGCAACTGTCACGAGGCTGGGTCTATATATATATATATATATATATATATATATATATATATATATATATATATATATATATATATATTATTATTGGAACCCAAACAAACGATTCATTACAGTTTGCTTGCTGAAGTGATGCTCATTCGATTCAGGTCTCCATTCTTCTACTTCCATTCCATTCAACACTGAATGGGTCAAGGCTTTGCTTGGTTTGGGCCAGTTCCTCTGTAAGAATTGAACCAGAAAGGAAAGATCATCTGAAACAACTTACACTGTAAAAACAATCTTTATACCAGTTCTCTCAAGCTTATTCTTATTTATATAAGTTATTGCTGCTGTCGGAACAAAACTTTGTTCAAATTTCATGATGAATGGACCAAAAGAAATGGCCCAAAATCACTTAGAAAAAGGCTGGTTCCACTGACTTACTTTGAAATTAAAGTATGTTTTTACACACCAGCCACTTTATTAGGTACACCTGTTCAATTGTTTGTTAACACAAATCAGCCAATCACACGGCTGCAGCTCAGTGCATTTAGGCTTGTAGAGGTGGTCAAGACAACTTGCTGAAGTGCAGACCGAGCATCAGAACGGGGAAGAAAGGGGATTTAAGGGGCTTTGAACGTGGCGTGGTTGTTGGTGCCAGACGGGCTGGTCTGAGTATTTCAGAAACTGCTGATCTGCTGGGATTTTCACACACAACCATTTCTAGGGTTTACAGAGAACAGCCCGAAAAAGAGGAAATGTCCAGTGAGCGGTCAGTTGTGTGGACGAAAATGCCTTGTTGATGTGAGAGGTCAGAGGAGAATGGGCAAACTGGTTCCAGATGATAGAAAGGCAACAGGAACTCAAATAACCAACCAGAATCTCTGAGGAACGTTTCCAACACCTTGTTGAAAGTCTGCCACGAAGAATTAAGGCAGTTCTGAAGGCAAAGGGGGTCCAATCTTTGACTTTTGATCAATCAAATTAGATAGATTTATAGATAGATCGATAGACAATGTTATGCCCATGGCATGTTGCACATTCTTGAATATGCAAAGTTTTACCACATAGTTTGAGGAGTTTATTTTTCCATAACAACAGTACTGGGTCATGCCATTGCACCAGTAATGAATCCATAAGCTGTCAAAATGAAGTACATCAAGTCTATGAAGTGATGGACTGAAGCAAAGTGAAAAGTAGTGGTCAAAAACTGTCCTTTCCCACATTTCACCAAGCCCCTGCTGTCATTTTTTGGCCATATGTTAACTTACTAACATGAACAGACAAGTCACAGTAAACAAACTATTACATATGTAATACGAACTAACAATAAGCATCAAAGTTAAATGTGCAGAAAGCGTAGTCTGCACAAAAATGCCATTTTAAACTCAAGTCTGGTCTTAGTTCAACAGGTACAACACACATGCTCAGCAATGAATTACAAAAATCTAAATTTAGTAGCTGTAATAATGTCCAGTGTCCAAGAAATATTAATAATTTAAACCCTTAAATGGCCAGGGCTGTCGTGCTGGCCCAAAGTTTTAAAACACAATTCTATAATCTAAGAATAGCTCAGCCAGTTTGCATTGAAGGCCCTGTAGTTACTGAATAATAAGTCTTAGTATGTAATATGCCTGGGATTTTAAGGGGATAACCAAGTACCTAACAAAGACCTAGAGTGTTCCAATTTACAACCCTTTCCTGTGAGTAATGTAGATAGATAGATAGATAGATAGATAGATAGATAGATAGATAGATAGATAGATAGATAGATAGATAGATAGATAGATAGATAGATAGATAGATAGATAGATAGATAGATAGATAGATAGATATTTAAGGCATAACTTGAACTTATAGTGACTGGCGAGTCACTGGCCTGAAGGAAATGTTGAGGTCAGAAGTGTGGGCTGAATCTCATCACATACTCAAGTTCTTCAGTTGACCGGGTGAAGCCACCTCGCTCTGAAAAGAACAACATGCCATTGTCTTATTTACGGTCCGCATGTGTCGCACGGCATCTTCATGGCACAAAGGCCAAGTGACAAGCGCTTCTAAGAAGGAGAGGAAAATATCCCCCCACCTCCCCTGGGTTTGAATTATAGGTATCCCTCAATAGCTACGATCAAGTTGAGCTCCCCCCTCCACCACAAAACTGATGTCACCCAAGCAGCAACTGGTGCAAGGTGACTAAAAGGGTATTGTGCATCTTCCGCGAGTGCCTCCCATTGCTCCCCATGTATTGTTGGGAAGCAGCTGTCGGCTACCTGGCCTCACATGCCACGTCTATGCCGACTATCTTGGCAGCCAGGGCTTCAGGCTTTGGATACCAGAGCGAATCGGTTCTTAAAGATGACGTTGGGGGGTGGTGGTGGTAGGGTGAAGGGCTTAGAGCCCCTGTCAGCAAGGCATGCGTTGATGGAGAACAAAAGACATTCCCTTGTCCTCCTCTCTACTGCCAGACATTTTTATTACGCTGCCATGCATTCAGATCCTGGGCTCATATCACAGCAGTAGCTCTAGTGTCACCTTTACCTGCTGTGGCGTCCCTGTCTTTCACACCTGACCATACCTGACTCCAGTAAGTTAGATTCGAACAAGAGAGTCAGGAGAAGCCTCATTTGCTTACAGAAACTGACCTTCTTTTGTCTTTTCTCCCCTTTGTCTTCCCGTTCCCGTACTCTTCCTTCAGCCCCTTTGTGGAAACAACACCCCTCTCAGATGAGGCTGCAAGCTGTACCTTGGGACATGCGCCATTATTTTTAGCCGAGCTTCCGAGGAGCGGCGCTCCTTTGTTTGGAGGCCGGCATCCGTATCCATTTCATGACAAATGAAATTCCTTCTTTGGCCCCTTTGGCAGACACAGTCGAGCCCGGGCTAGTTAGCTGGTTACTTTGCTCTCACACCTGTCCTTACCATCAGCCCCTTGTCTTGAGTCTGGGCCCTCGCAGCTCAAGGGGATCACTTCGCGGATAAAGCGTCCCGTCCGACAGAGGCGGCGAGGGAATTACGGGACTCAGCGGGGCCACACACTGCTATGCCGAAAAGCGGCCTCAGTCTCTCATAGGGAATGGCACAAAGCTGCCTTGAAATGGCCTTGGTCATGATGTCATGGTCAGGGCTTTGCAGCCCAAGGCAATCAGACGCTTGCCGCTGAGAAGAGAGCAGCAAGTGATGAAGGCAGAACTAATTACACTGCACTGCCTGGAACCATGCTACTGACTCTTACTCAGTTAGCAGTACAGGTATTGGCACTGCACTAGTGGTAGCTATTTAGCAATCTAGATTAGTGAGATAAAGCAATACCAAACAATTGAGATTTGTCCGTTGCTTGATCTGTCAATTGCTAACTAATTCCACTTCACTTTTCTTGTTAAGGTGTTTTTCAGTGGATAAAGACAACGTGGTCTGTGTTTATACTTACTGGTCTGTGCTGTTACCTACTGGTCCAGTACCAAAGGTTGCAGTTGAAACCTGTTCAACTCTTCTTGTTTACCAACAGGGCCTAACAGTATTTAAGGGAAGTACACTGTCATCAGTACCAATTTAGGACATTTTTACTCAGCCAGGTGATGATAATGTCACGAAGCACTCATTCAATCGATGCCAGTGTGAATGCTAATAGTGTTAGTGTTAGGTTCCTAATAAGCTGATGTCACCTTAGCAAATTCATTACAAAGAAATAATTATGAAAATCTAAAATTAGCAATTGACACATCACTCCAGTTTACATTCTTGTAGGTTATGTAATAGTGCTTAGTGACTTTATCTTCACCTAGAAGACTAAAAATCTGCTAAAGAGTAACTGAAGAGTGCTTCCCTTGAACACTGTCAGGCCTGGTGGTGCTAATCTTGAGCAGGTACCAGAAACCTCCTGTGAGTACTGAAGGTCAATGTTTTATGAGTTTTGGTACTTGATCCAGGTTAGTTCCAACAAGACCTAATCAAACCCAATGGAGGTACTCTGCCTTTAGTGACACTTCCAGCTGAAGCCAACCATAAAATTCTTAATGATGGGTTTTATGATCTAGATCTGGATCAATTAGAACTAGATCTAGATAGTAGAATTAAGTGCCAATTTGGGTCACTTGTTGTTTTTCAATGTGTGGGAAAACACCATGAATGTACAGCACTGTGTGAAAGTTTTAGGCATCTAAGCAAATGTTTAAACAGTTGACCTCAGCAGTGAGTTCATCACAGTATACATTAGAATAAAGTCGTATTCATAATTCAAATCAACAGAAAAACAATAAAAAGTAACAAGAATTTCTTGGGTCCATATTTTTTCTTGACACCTTCACAGCCGCCACAGAGACTCGTTAATATCATCAATTACATCATGAGCTCAATTTACTGAGCACTGATTGGTCAAACCAGGAGCTGCTTTTTAACTACATATAATACTGGGCTTCCTCGAGGAGACGCTTGGAGATGGTTAAACACACTAACATCCAGAAAATCACTATATATATATATATATATATATATATATATATATAAAATCATTATTAATGAATTTTCTGTAAATTTTGTTTATTCAAATATTAACACTTTTCTCAGCAAATAAACCCAAACTACACAAATTATATAGATTTTGAAAGTGTGTCTTGGGTGCCTAAGCCTTTCGCACAGTCCTGTACACGGCTCCAGTAAAGGGGACCTTCGGAGTGATATTACAGAAGTTCATTGGAGCAATGCCATTTGGTTCCCTGAAGAACCTCTCAGTCAAGTGAATCACCCAGAAGTGATTATTTTTTGTTGTATTACTCCAAAGAGCTCTTTACGGAACTCCTTTTTGGAGTACAGCACTAATGGAACAGAGACCGTACACACAGTAGCTAATTAGCTCTTTCTGTCATGAAAAAGAGGACTATAGCAAACAGTTGAGATGAGTCCATTGTTTATCAGTTCGTACAGAACTGCTTCACTGACTTGCAAGGCCTTGTAGTGCCCTCCACAGCGTTCATAGTGGCATCTCTCGGTCGTGGGAGTTAGTGTGTTAAATGTCTGACATAATACTTTAATCTTTTCCTTGTAAATGTTCATTTTAACCTTGTTTTGTTTCTCAGTGGTGTAGATACATCCATGATGGGTCACTGTGGGAATTTCTCTATAGTTGGACCCTGTGTCTCGGAGATTAGCGTTCCCCAAGCCTTCTGCTCACTTAAGTAATTACATTGTCAGAATTAGCCAAAAATGAGAGCACTGCTTCGGGATTATAATCCAGGCGATGCACAGTCACCCTGCCAAGTGGGTCATTACCATATCCTCCTGATTTTTTTTAATCTTTGATGGATGTGGATTTCAAAGGATAACACTAGTATCAAACAACCAGAGCATATTTGCCATATACAGTCAACACACCATGCTATAAATTCTTTCATTTCCAAAGCCTGGCCTGGTGGCTGTGTATTATGTGTGTGCATTGTGTGGCACTAGGAGGCTGTTCCAAGCAGATATATTGAATGCTCCCCTCGGGGACGAACAGGCCTTTTTCTCTCTCTCTCTTTTGCTCTGGGGTTACTAGGGCCCAAGGTAGGTAAAAACCAGATTCACACAAATGCTTTATGGAACGGACTGAATTGAGTCATCCTGAGTTAGTTTACTACTTTAGACTGTACTTATTAAGACACATCAAGTCACTAGATCATGTATGTAAGTCAAGTGGAAGTGTTCAAACTATTTAAGAGGTTTTAAGCCAACCGTTTGATTTAGTCTTTGCTGTCAAGTAAATCTAGTTCAGCTAGCAGGATTTAGTATCTTTAGCAGAACTCAAAAACATTGAAAAATAACGTGTTAATACGCAGGGGTGTAAAAATTACAGAGAAATTACGCAAACCTCAATTCCAGAAGAGTTGGGACAGGAGCTGAAATGTAAATAAAAGCAGAAAGCAGTCATTTGTAAATCCACTTTGACCATGAAAACAGTACAAAGATAAGGAATGTTTTACCTTTTTTAACTTTGCAACAGGTGAAATTTAAAGTTGAAACAGGTGCAATTTCAGACTAAGTGAGTGATACTTTCTTTAATCCCACAAACGGGGAAATTCCACCTCCGCATTTAACCCATCCGTGAAGTAAAACACCACATACATGCATACATACATACATACATACATACATAGCAGTGGGCAGTCCTATCCATGGCACCCAGGGAGCAATTGGGGGTTAGGTGTCTTGCTCAAGGACACCTCAATCGTGTCGGCACTGGGAATCAAACCAGCAAACTTTCGGTCACAGGGCCAGTTCTCTAACCTCCAGCCCACGACTGCCCATCATGCAATGTAGAACAAACATGTGATGCATTCTTGTTTGAGTAGAAAAAGAGTGTCCAAGAAAGGCTTTCCTTCACAAGCATGGACTGAAGCTGGCCACTTGGTCAAAAAAGCCAGCACTTTATGAACATTGGACCTCATTCTTCAGTATCTTCCTAAGTGTTTCTGTTACATTTGTTCTCGAGGAAGAAAATGAATGGCTTGTTTTTCGATTTTGAGTGTGTGAAGATTCGTTCCCTTCTTTGTTCCTAACAACAAACCCCAAATAATAAAACATGTCACAGTAAATGTCACAATCTTCATAAAAGCTGCGTTTTTATTTGGTCCCACTTTATATTAAGTGTCCCTAATAACGTGTGAATAACAATGATATGTGAATAACTTACGCAACAACAGTGGATCTACTAATGTTTTAGTCTCTGTTACAGGTGGATTACAGCAGTACATCTTAAGTAATTACACATGTGTAGCAACTACATGTGCAATTACAGAGTGGTGATTATAGAATGGTAATTAATGTGATGTGCTCAGCTACCTTGTTACAACACAGTTATTACATAGTAATCATGTAAACCAAATGTAATATGTAAAAAAAAAAAAATCTTCTGATCTCATGTATCAAAAAGTTACGCTTGTGTAATTACATGAGGCAAAATATACATGTGTAATTATACAGGCTGCACTGCTGTAATCCATCTGTAACACTATTGGTGGCTATTGATGTGTAACTACACAGTTATTAGAGACACTTAATATAAAGTGGGACCAAAAACGTTCTTCTTATGAGCAGTTGGTGAATGTGGCGCAGTATTCCTCAGCACGTGATTGCAAGGATTTTAGGTATTTCATCCTCTACAGAACCTAATATGAAGAAAAGAATCAAGGAATCTTGAGAAATCTCTGGGTGTAAAAAGCAAAACCAAGAACTGAATGCCTCATTCCTCATTTGGCCCTGCTTTAAAACCGACATGCTTCTGTGATGAATATCACCACACTGGCTCAAAACCACCAGTGAATCTACGCATGTCTGAGGTCCTATATGTAATGATGATGATGGTAAAATAGTCTTAAATATGAAATAATATTCAGATTCAGATTCCTTTATTGATCCCAGGGGGAAATTGCAGTTGTTACAGTTGCAGCCATTTATGTAAAAATAAACACTTTACTAATAATTTAAGACAATATAGAGAATTTACAGTATGTACACCAGATTTAAGGACTTAAGAATATAGTAAGGTGGCGGTGATTGTGATAGTAATATCAAACATCAGGTATAAAGCAGTTACAATTATTTAAATGATTTAAATTAAGTTAGTGTCCCTCTGAGTTATTGCACACACAGTTGTTATTATTGCGCATATGAACAGTGTTATAAATAATATAATATATCTATATAATATATATATTATAATATCTATAATAATAATATCTATGTTTTCTTCAGTTTTCATCTGGATTAAAAAAAACTTTTCTTAAAACTACCATAAAGCAATGTTTTAGATATCAGGCAAGACATTTAGGACCATTTCATGTAATAACTTTCAGCAAGGGAGCTTTCAGGTGCATTAAACTCTACACACTTATGGTCAATGTGAGCAAGTCGGGCTTAGTAAGTTTCTCTAGAACTTGAGGAGAAGTTACTTTTAATTTAGTTTTAGTACAGCGTGTTTTCTGTAAAATGCATTACGTACATTAATAAAATCAATACATTTCAATCAACCTCCATAGCTAAGCTATGGACCGCTTTAGGCCCTTCCACTCTGAGTCTGCATGCTCCCAAGCTTGTTTATCTTTAGTATTGTTTTAGCACGTATGCTCTGATTCATCAATGATCATAAATAGCTCCACAGGAATTCTTTGTAGCCTTCAATTGTCCCCAATTTCCATTATTACCTTATTGTTGGAGTGTAATTCTTCTGCTCTGGGTCCCTCATATGTTCATGATACAATAGGCCCTTATACAGTAATAATAGGCCTTATAATGGGCCCTTACAGAGTAACTTCATCCCCGAATTGCAATACACCGAAACCGCACAAACGAACCCTCCCTCTGACACCATTGGAGTGAAACTAGAGCAAGCTGACCCCCATCAGACACAATCTGTTGGGACAGCACTGGAAACATTGCTCTTCCTCCTGCCCTCTCTCTTTCTCTCTCTCTGCCTCTCTCGCTCACCCTTTCTCTCCCTCTGCCCCTCCACATTCTGAGTGCCCTCCAACAAGGCCAGCTTTGTGCGCCGCTCCCTCCTTTGCGTGTTTGCAAATTGCATTTTTTTTTTCTTTCCCCTCGTCTCCTCAGAAATGAAGGGCCCAGATCTCTCACATCTGAGAGGGTCTTAATTTGGACGGGGGTCCGGCTGGGGCCGGACTCCTTTGTTCTTGCTTTCCCAGGACGTTCCCCCCGAGTCCCAGCAATTCCCGGCGCGTCGCCTCTTCCAGATTTTTCGGCAGGAATGAAAGAGACTGAAGGCAGACTGATCTGTCCAACTGGAATCTTTGTCCAAAAACACGGGGGTGGTGGTGGGCGGTGGGGGAGGGTGGGCAACAGAATGGCGAGGGTGGCACATGTGCCTGCAGTTTTACATAGTTAAAGTCACACACATGTATCATCTTCTCATATAGATCAACAATATGATTTCATATGTGTTGCATACATGAGAGCATACAGTCGTGTGCGCAAGTTTGCGCGCCCATGGTCAGATGGTGTTTCGCTGAATTTGTGAAAAATAAATTAGAGCCTCCTGCACAGAGAACACACTTTGCAAATGTTAATGTGGAAATGCTGTTTATTTGCACATTTTGGCACGTTTTATATTTATGCTTTATGTTTGCAATCCCTAAAAATCTCTAAAAAAGGCTTCTACATACTAAGTCTTATTTTTAAGTGACTACAGGGACTTGAGGGAACCTATTCTTAGGTTATAGAACTATGCAATGAAACTTTGGGCCGGTTGGCAGGCCCATGGCCCATGGTAAGGGGTTAATCTCAGCACATAAATAGAAATTGTGCCCAACTATTTGCAGAAAGTTGCCATATTCAATTTTGGTCCCTGTAGAGAAACTTAGATCCCACTTTATATCAAGTGTCTATGCAGCAACACTGTAATTACTGATGATTTAGTCAGTGCTACAGATGGATTACAGAAGCACAGCCTATGTAATGACACACATGTATGAACTTCAGTTTTGCCTCAAGTGTATGTTTTTGATACAGTACAGATCAAAAGGCTTTTCCAGCAGTTAAATGAAGTATGTTTTATATAACATTACATTTATGTTTTACAGAATTACCATGAAATATCTGCGCTGTAACAAGGTAACCTAATGACATCACATAGATTAATACCGTTCTGTAATTATACTGTACTTATATGACAACTACACAGGAATTTCCTGTAGTTTAGTGTTACAGTTACACCTTAAAATAAGTGGACAGTTGCTTTCAGACTTCTGAAAAAAGCTGCTGTTCCAGTCTGATTACAAATGTAATTACTTTTAGGTTATTACCCTTAAGTAATTGCATAAGAGAGAATTACTACCATTAAGATACACTTGAGTAATTACATGAGGCAAAACCGAAATTGGTACATGTGTAATTATATAAGACGGACTTTGACTGTAATCCATCTGTAACAGTGACTAAATCACTAGTAGTTACATTTATGTTGTGTATCGCTGTGGTCGGAGCAAAACTTTGTATCTCCAAAAAGGTAACTTTACAGGAGAAGGACAAAACTACTTTACTTTTAATGTAAGTCAATGGAACCAGACGTCTTTCCAGGTCATTTTGGGCCATTTCTTGTGGTCCCTTCATCATGACAATTACACATCATGTAAATGGCAACTGGTATTTTCAAATTATGATAAAAACTGAAAAACGACAAAAATGGAGATATGAGGTTTTGTTATGACAATAACATACAAGCGATATGTTCTTCGCATGTAACTACACAGTTATTAGAGACACTTGATATAAAGTGGGAACCAAAACTTATTTTCACATAAATAATCAGCAAAAGTTATAATGACTGTATTAAAAGTTTCAAACAGTTGACGCCCCTTGGGTTCCCCTTGGCATCACAGCTTGAAGTCCCTTATTTTCACATGTTCAATCATTTCCTAGAAGCGCAGATTCTAGGCTTTCAACCCACACCACATTTGTGTTTGTAAATCACTTAGGATTTAAATGTGATGAAGAGTTATTGCTCTGGGTACAGTCTAGTTTTCCTTCCTGCTGTGCCTGATTTTTGTCAATGTTTGATGCTGAAGCCGACAGTGCAGACTCTAACCAACTGTACGTGAATGTAAAGGCAATTCATGATACGGGTCGTTCTACAGAAACCTACTTTTCTGTCTCTCCGTGGGTGTCACTGGTGTTACTGATCCTCATTGGTGTTACACACAAGAAAGGTAACGCCAGTGACATTTTTAATGAACGATGCGTTTTACAGACCAGCTGCTACAGAGCATCAAACCACATGTTGTCCATCGTGGAATATCTACTAAAATATTAACTTTAATCCATTTGTTTTCTGCTTTTTCACAATTACCTAAGAATAAAGCAGGTCACACCAGTGACTTCAGCTAAGAGTTTCATATAAAATCATGAGGTAAATGAGAAAATCTCTGATAGCTGAAAAGGCACATTGGACATACTGTCACTGTCCAATGAAAAACGAGTGTCTCCAAAATAGTAATTTTACAAGAGAAAACAAAAAACACTCTTACCTCATTAACTGTAAGTTAATGTAGAAATGGATTTGCTCCACGGCATTTTAGAGCGCTTCTATTGGTCCATGCATCGTGAATTTTTTGCACAACAAGAGTAGCTGGTGTGTTGAAATTATGTAGAAAACAAAAAAATCAACAAAAATGGAGAATTTTTTTTTTCTTTGGACAGCGATGATGTGTGTTTCTTCGTAGATCTTTAGAAAGCAGGTAAAAGGAAGTCAAGTGATGTCATCCGTGTGATTTTTATTTCAAATAATGCACGGTAGACTGTTAGAAATACAGGGACCATGCAGGTGCGTGATTCGTTCATCAAGGTACAAACAGTGTAAACGTTCCCTCAAAGGTACAGCAGTGGTTTTAAGGTCCAATCGTGTTGTTCCCAGTGGAAAAGTAAACATTTGTATCTTTTTATTAACTAATGTTTTAAAACTGAACCATTTAGTAAAAAGCCTGGAGATGAGGCGGGGGGGTGTGGAGTCAGTGCAACTTAGACAATATCATTTCAGTGGGTTATGGTTCAGTTGTGCTCCCTGACTAAAGGTACCACCCCAGTGACAAGAAGGGTACTGCCCCAGTGACTTTTTTTCTGAGAGTGTAACACCAGTGCCACGACTCCTGGGGACCAAAACTGCAATTCGTATATTTTATCATATTTATTTGTTTTCTTTGTGTCATTTAAATTGTATATTCCATAGTCATGTATACATTATTGTAGCCTCACCCTTTACACGTGACTGAGGACGAGCTCTTCTGTGGCGCTTGGAATTCGAGATAATTGATTTAAAAACCAATATTGCTCAATTTATGCCTCAAGACGGCGTACTTGTTGAAATAACTTATTGGTTATATTTTAAAATCTAAATAAATTGTAACCCTAACATGTCTCATGACCCAAACAGCGAAAGACTCATATAAACAATTGTTCGGTGCATTGAATGGACTGATCATTTGAGGGATGGTGGTGATTGTAATGCGAGTAAACTTGAGCTTGTGATCCAAAAATGAAACCTTTTGAAACTGCATATCAACATTATGACAGCCGTAATAAGAGAATTTGACAGATTTAAAAAGAACATCTGCATAATTCAGTCGTTGAGATGTAACGTCACTCAGGGTGGCTTAATGTGAAAGTTTACCTTAACTTCTTTACAGTAGTGGTTATAGAGACCTGGGCTTGCAAATATCGCCATTGCATTTTCTTTCCAGAGTGGAATTTATGGCCAAAATCTCAAAACATTCCTAAGCCCTGTCACGGGCATCGGGAAGCATATTCATAAACATGTAATAACCTTCTGTGAGGCAGCTTTTAGATGCAGCAAGCTCTTCAGATGTCTGGTTCCCATCACCACCACTGTGAACAATCCTGCCTTGGTAAGTTTCTCTAGAATGGAGCGTTTTACACCAAAACACTCTGAATGGCTTTGTTTACAAATTTTGTGTAAAAATTGGTGGAATTCCTCTTAAAGATGGACATTAACGCTATTTACAGTATAGCTCTGTTTTGCATGCACATTAGGCCCATTCTGAGAGATTATGTTGGCACTTGTGTTTACAATAGAGCTTCATAAGTTCAATGACAATTGAGTTACAAATGAATAACAGCTGGTAGATCTTCACAGTAGGAACTGTCTTTCGTTTCTAATTCCAAAGTCAGAAAGTGCCGTTGTAGATATGTGTTGAAACATTTAGGGGTCTAAGTTGGGTGCATTAGTTCATCGTGAGCAATTAGAGCATCTAACGCCTTGTCCCTCCAATTGAGCTCAAGGCATGACCGAAAGCACATTGCGGCCAAGTGGAATAACAATAGTCATTACGTGATATTTCCACAAATAGTCCCACAAGAATAGAGCCTTGTAAACATGTCTTGGACCACGGTGTAAGTGGCATCTGATGGTCAAAGGAGGAATGGTGGTGGCTTTTCCACTCGGTTAGATAACAACTGCTGCCTACAGTGTAAAGAATCTCTGTAATATCTAATATCCATGCCAGTCTGATAATGTGTTCTGTGGTTGTAAACTTTCACACCATTCTGTGTTGCATTTACCATACAGTAAGATGTACCTTGAACGACTACTGTAATATTAGTGTAACAGTACTTTAATAACACATTCAAGCATACGGCATCAGGCAGCATATTCGTTATCATTGACTTTGTGTGAGGGAGCTGTTCTGTTTGTTCTGGGCTCCTTTCGCTCTAAAATAAACGATAAACCTCATAAGTCTCAGGCGTGACCAACTAAAAGCAGTACAGATGTGTTTACCACCACAACAGAATTTTAAAAAGCTATAGTAAATAAATGTTTGTTGACATAAATGGGCCCGAGCAACGAACAACAATAGAAATAACGATAAAAAGTACCAATCCATCTTAAGATTATAGCTTAAATACATGTAATTAGATTAATGGAAGTAGTAACTTCCCATTTTTAACTGTTCATAACTTTTGGAATCTTCCGAGTGTGTACATATGACATCCTGCACATCCTGCACATCTGGAATAATCTCAGAGACTAGATTAAAATACTGAAAGGATAAGACAGTAAATGAGCAGAAATGAGCTTAATGTACATTCTTCGAAAATTCTTTAAGAGTGCGTTAGTAAAGGGGAGGGTTCTCTAAAGAGCCATGAGTTCTGTACAGAACCATTTGCATGCTGACGTGGCTCTTAGCATGGTGAAATGTTTCTTTGGATTGATGGAGAATGTGTCGGTTCTATACAGCACCAAAAAGAGTTCTTGTGTGTTTATGATGTCAAGCTTGTAGCTATAGAAGAACCCTTTGAGATAGATAGATAGATAGATAGATAGATAGATAGATAGATAGATAGATAGATAGATAGATAGATAGATAGATAGATAGATAGATAGATAGATACTTTATTGATCCCGAAGGAAATTCAGCAAATTTTTTGGTGCTATTTAGAACCATTTTCAAAAAGGTTCTCTATATATCCATATACAACACATTCTCCATCAATCTGAAGAACCATTTCGCCATGCACAGAACCATTTAAGCATGCAAATGATTCTGCACAGAACTCGAGGATAGAGAGTGTGCTGTATATGGTTCTACGCAGCAGCAAAAAAGGGTTCTTGTATTTCTATGATGTCAAACCTGTAGCTATAGAAGATATATAGATATGTAGAGAATCATATACAACACATTCTCAATCAAGTCATTTAAGCATGCCAACGGTTCTGTACAGAAGAGTTCTTATTACTAAAGAACCCGTAAAGAGCCTCCTTTTTAAGTTTGTGCCCTTAAACATGTAAAAATGTTCTAGATAAGCTGCTGTTAAGCTGAAATGAGCATATTTGAGTATAGAAGTCATTGAAAGCTGCACAGACTCTTCAGCTGAGAGCTGCTTCCTTTAAGTCGTGAGTGGCATTCTTGCCACTAGGTGTCCCCCTCTCTTGTGTGTTTGGTGGCTGGTGACAGGCTGTTAAGATGTCTGTTCCATGTCTTCAGAAGCTTGTTAAAGGCCGGAGCGTGTGACTCTGAGAGCTACGAGGTGTGACACACTATATTTAACCCCACAGCCGGAAAGAGGAGAGAAGCCTTGAGCCTGTAATGGCATGCGCCCTTACAGGTTAAGCTAACAAAGAGGGTCGTAATCAAAGATTTATGAGAGTGAAGTGTGAGGGAGAGAGAAAAGTTGGGTGCTTGAATGGGTTATTTGGAGAGGTGGGTAGCAACTAAACTGCAAGGGTCCATATCAGGACTTATACTTAAATTTCTCAGTTTTGGAGTTACTGTTAAACAGATTCAGTCAAGGACAGAAAGAACAATCACCGCACCAATATTACTGTTAGACTGTAAGAATGACAGACACTTCAGATTCATACTGCATTAAAATCATACTGCTGGAATTATTATCCAACTGTAAAATATCCATATATTGCTGATTCATACTGGATTAAAATCACTCCACAATTATTACCGTCAGACTGTAAAACTACACACTGCAGATTCATACTGGATTAAAATCACTCCACAATTATTACAGTCAGACTGTAAAACTACACACACTGCAGATTCATACTGGATTAAAAGTTCTCTATTCGTATTACTGTCCGACTGTATAATGTACATTTATACTCGATTAAAATCACAGATCACTTAATGGGACCTTCTCTCTTCAACTTCAGTAAGGCTCTAGACAAATCGAGGACCTGCACACGACTTTATTTACTCACAGTGCACAGTGCCAAATCCGAAGTGTGTAAACTATGTTTTAAGAGCTTTTGCGTGGAGCAGGTGGCTCAGATATATGTGCATGCGTGTGTGTGTGTGCGTGTGCGCGAGCGCGCCAGTTCAGATGTAGCGACAGATGGTGTTTGATTGTGGAGCAGACGGTTCGTGTCACACAAAGATGCTGTCTCAGCCTTTCCCAAGGAGCCTTCACGCTGCCTGCAGACTACAGAGAGAACTCACTCTGCAGAGAGAGAGCGAGCGAGAGAGCGAGAGAGAGAGAGAGAGAGAGAGAGCGAGAGAGAGCGAGAGAGAGAGACAGTGCCCGGCTGTGTGCTTGAGAGAGTGAGTCAGAGAGAATAACTGATCTCACCCTCATTTTTTTCCCTTTCTGAATCACAGAAGGATCAGCGCTCTCGCTCATTCTGGGAAATCCTGATCCAGCGTCGTTCCATTTAGTCTGATGAGTGAACGGCATCTGCGATGGCCTGTCATGCCTGAGAGAGAGCTGAGGACCTAGGGGTCAAGGTCAAAGTCAGGGGCAGGAGGGTGAATCTCCCCACTCGAATTTTAATTACAGTAAGAGCACACGATCGGCTACTGAGAGATGAGCAGCCCGCAGCACAAAGCCCAAACCATGTAAGACGCTTAAACACTCAGCATCTGACCCACAAACAGGCAGTTGTGCCATTTGACTGTGCGTTGAAGGCTATATGAAAGCTGTAGGCCCGTCCTGTCGGCACTGGCCTTGCTGTGTCTTTCAAGGCAGGTTTAATGGCGCCCTTAATGGTCATTTGTTTATCATTAGGCCAGCTGATCTCTCTTAGATATATCATATAGTATATCATATGGTATATCTATGTCACTGGTATAATGTAGCTACTACACTGGAGTATATTTATCCATTATTTATGACATTATTTGCCTGTCATAATAAAACTTTGTGACTCTTTTAATTTTTTGGTAATATTTGATTAGAGAGTCCGATATAGAGGACCTTCAGAAACTTGTTACAAAAACTACTGGAGAACTCTGACGGTGAAAATTGCAAACACTGCAGATTCATACTGGATTAAAATCACTCCACAATTATTACGGTCAGACTGTAAAACTACACACTGCAGATTCATACTGGATTAAAATCACTCCACAATTATTACAGTCAGACTGTAAAACTACACACACTGCAGATTCATACTGGATTAAAATCACTCCACAATTATTACAGTCAGACTGTAAAACTACACACTGCAGATTCATACTGGATTAAAATCACTCCACAATTATTACAGTCAGACTGTAAAACTACACACTGCAGATTCATACTGGATTAAAATCACTCCACAATTATTACCATCAGACTGTAAAACTACACACTGCAGATTCATACTGGATTAAAATCACTCCACAATTATTACAGTCAGACTGTAAAACTACACACTGCAGATTCACACAGGATTAAAATCACTCCACAATTATTACAGTCAGACTGTAAAACTACACACACTGCAGATTCATACTGGATTAAAATCTCTCCACAATTATTACCGTCAGACTGTAAAACTACACACTGCAGATTCATACTGGATTAAAATCACTCCACAATTATTACTGTCAGACTGTAAAACTACACACTGCAGATTCATACTGGATTAAAATCACTCCACAATTATTACAGTCAGACTGTAAAACTACACACACTGCAGATTCATACTGGATTAAAATCTCTCCACAATTATTACCGTCAGACTGTAAAACTACACACTGCAGATTCATACTGGATTAAAATCACTCCACAATTATTACCGTCAGACTGTAAAACTACACACTGCAGATTCATACTGGATTAAAATCACTCCACAATTATTACAGTCAGACTGTAAAACTACACACTGCAGATTCATACTGGATTAAAATCACTCCACAATTATTACGGTCAGACTGTAAAACTACACACTGCAGATTCATACTGGATTAAAATCACTCCACAATTATTACCGTCAGACCATAAAACTACACACTGCAGATTCATACTGGATTAAAAATCAAGATAAAAGATCATTGATATCACTATCACTATATATTTTCTGTAATAATTGTGTATTTACACATTTACCACACAACCAACAACAACATAACTACTGGTGATGTATTCACTGTTATAGATGGATTACAGCCCTATTACTCATGTTAATACATGTGTGTGAAATTCAGCCTTCCCTCATGTAATAACATGTCTTTCAATATTCTTAACTGCATAATTTTCCTTGTGTAATTATCCATGTCTAACAAGGTGAAATGCTTTCTTTTCCAGCAAGATGTCACAGATTGTAACAGGAGGTGTCTAATTACCTACATTATGAGAGCACTTACACTGCGTCTGTGCAGTAAATACAGCAAACGACTTGTTAGGAAAGTTAGGCAGTTTCTGTGCAGATATAGTGTAAGGTTGCTTATAATGTATGGAATTACACAGCTTCTTTACCATTTCACTCGTTTACCCTTGTGATATTACATAAGTAAAAACTGTACTTAATGCATGTGTATGTACATAAGCTGTACTGAGATTATACATCTGTAACAGTGAATACATCTCCAGTAGTTACACTATTACTAATATGTAACAACACGGTTATTAACGGTGGATGAAAGATGTTTTTCATATTTTTTGTGACCTTTTAGGTCATTTATTTATAGTAGCCGAACATTTATGGTTAGATTTTGTGCTCCACAGTAAAATCTGTTGTGCAGTGTTGATCGATCCTTAATAAAGGCTGTGATGTTCACAGCTCAAGTTGTGGGAGAGTGTAATTTGAGACAGTGGCGTGGGAGTCAGGGTGATTCTTATGATCTTCCTCTCACTCTCTCTCTCTCTTTCTCTCCCTCTCTCTCTCTCTCTCTCTTTCTCTTTCTCTTTCTCTCTGTCTCTCATGAGGATGTACAAAGGTCTTTGAAACTTTTGACTGTTGAGGTAAGATGAAAGATTTGGCGATTGTGTTGCACAATGTCAAAGACCACTCCTTCATCTCTCCCACAAGCAAAGGATCTTAAGATGAAAAGAGCATCTGAAAGAACAGCAACACAGTAACAGGTGGAGTCTTGCTTTTGTGTGTGTGTGTGTGTGTGTGTGTGTGTGTGTGTGTGTGTGTGTGTGTGTGTGTGTGTGTGTAAATATGCAATATTAACCACCTTGCAGTGTTTAGTTATCAAAGAGCGGGCGTATCACTTGAAAGTTCACATGAAAACAAGTCATGTTAAGTGTTTGTGGAAAATGATTCTATCCCAACGTATCCCAACGTATCCCAATATCCCGGCGTTCTCGTGGCTTTGGCAGACACACATGCCAAACGCTTTCTTGCAATGTTTTGTCATGCCTTGAGGTACATGAAGAGTTTAACGAATTTTCAAAAATCATGTTTTTTGTGTGTCAATCATCTGTTTTGGGCTGTTTTCATTACATAAATTTAACTCAATAAAATACAAGCAACTTTCAAAATGACACTTTCATGATTTTTATTTATTTAAATGTCGTTTTTTTTTTTATAAGTAACTCTAATAGTCAAGTTTTCGTTTCAGAGCTAAACAAAGCCATATAATGGAAACTTTTTCTTTTGTGTGTAATATTTAACATTCTTTAATATGAAAATCGGGTAAAGTGCTGAAAAATTGCAACCGAAAAAAAGTCCATTAATGGTCCATTTTAAACGTCAGTAAGATCAAACCTCTGAAAATCCTGAGGCTGAATCTCAAACGGCTCACTGCTCCCTATACAGTGCACTATAAGTTGTGAAATTTTGGCTTTTACACCTAAATTTTGGCTTTTATTTACACCTTACATTCATTTTTATTATTTTTTTTGCATGGTGAAATGGTTCATCAGACGGAAGGAGAATGTGTAGTATATGGTTCAATATAGAACCTTTTTGAAATAGGTTCTATATAGCACTAAAAAGAGTTCTTCTGATGCTACAGGTTGACATAGTCACAATAGAAGAACCCTTTTTGGTGCCATATAGAGCCATTTCCAAAACGGTTCTATATAAAGCCATCTATAGTACATTCTCCAACAATCTGAAGAACCATTTCACAATGTTAAAAACTCTTTAATCATGCAAAGGGTTCTTTCAGTGTTTAGGGTTCTATATAGAACCATTTTCTTTACTAAAGAACCCTTGAAGAACCATATTTCTTATGGTTATTCTTATGCATACATGGTGAACTATATGTTCATATTACATGCTTTAGAAGCTTCAAACGTTCATGTGCAGGATGTTCATAGACAATAGAAATCCCATAGAGGTGCTAGTGTAATGCGGAGCGAAGTAGCGGACGCATGTGCGGAGGTAATTCAGGGTCATGGTCAGAACAGTCCAAGGTCATATAGCCAACACGAAGCGATCGGGGGGCAAACATGACAAGATAAACACCAAACAGGATGCGAAGGTACAAACAGCACAAAAACGATGAGCAAACAACGACCAGCGAAAACAAAGGGCAAACACAGGGCTTAACAAGGGACAGGTGAAAACAATCAGGGGCGGAGTTACAAAACCAAAACAGGGACTGGGAGGGGCCAATCGTGACAGCTAGCAGACATTACTGTATAGATGGTTTATTTTCTCAATTTTGGACTGGTTTTGACATTTATGGCCCAAGCTAAGAGTCTACTCAAATCAAAAGATGGCTCTTCAAAGGTTCTTCTGAGAACAATGCGCTCTGTACAGAACCATTTGAATCCTTAATTAGTTCTTGCATGGTGAAATGTTCTTCAGACTGATGGACAAAGTGTTGTATATGGTTCTAAATAGCACCAAAAAAGGTTCTTGACATTATGACAGTAGCAAAACCTTGTTTGGTGCTACATAGAACCATTTTCCAATGGGTTCTACATAGAATCTTATACAACACATTCGCCATCAATCTGAGCATTTCACCTTACAAAGGAGCAATGAAGCATGGTTCTGTAAAAAAAACTGTCTGTACAGAACTCGTGGTTCATTGCCTTTACTAAAGAACCCTTAAAGAACCTTCTGATTGTGTCAATGAGCGTCTTTTCCTTGAACTCTTCATGTCCGCACAGTCATATTATTGTAAGTAAACAGTTTCATTCACTTCATGTTGTTCACTTTTAATGCAGTTGCTTTATGTTGAACTTTGAAACCTGACCTCGTGGTGCGCAGTCCATGCCTGCAGGCTATTTCTTGCCGTCCTGTCACTGTAGAATGTCAAAACAGTAGCACGTATATCAGGTTTTCTCAGATAATAAAATAACCCATTAAGAAAAAGCATTTGCAACGTTCGTTTGAGTTCCTCTGATGAGGAACCTTGCTAGCTTATAGATTTTTGTGCCAAATTGTGGCTGTCGTAATTCATAATTGAGAAATTTGGACCACTTCTTTTGGTCCATTCATCATGAAATTACAAAACAATATACAGGGCAACAAATTATTTCATATTATATCAAAAACTGGAAAACAACAAAAGTGTAGATACAAGGTTTTGTACCAGCAGCAGCAATTTGCAGGATTTTAATGGTCAGGGACGTATGACGCTGTAGCTGGGACAGAAATGAAAGTGGGTTCAATAAAAGTCGACAGGAAAAGTCGACTCCTGTGAACTGTATATAGACTTACATTTTAAGTGATCTAAGACATATCACTACTTTATTGTTTAAAAAGCAAATGATTCTGTTGTACACAGCTGTTCTTCATGCCAATTTCCATTATGTATGGTGATATTTTCAGCTCTCATTTCCCTCCCCAGTCATTGTCCAATGGAACTTCAAATAAAGTTGGAGTCAATTATACAGAATATACACATATACGACATATAGGACCACATAGATGGGCAAAGCATCTTGTTACTTCTAGTAAATGCATTTGCCCATTGCTTATTACTTGGGAATTTTCTTGGCTTTTTGACCTATTAGAAGCCGCACTTTTACTCAAGACAAATACCCACAAAGACACAAAGAAAAAAAAAGTAATGTGCGTTTTCAAGTATATTTTCAATCTTTATTAAATAAAATCCAATGTCATTGCCTCCACTGAACAACAGGTAAGTGCATTTTTTAAAATTCATATCCATACAGTACAAACTTTCAATCGTAACATCCAGAAAAAAAAAGAAAAACGCAAGGATTGAATTCATATTGTGTCCTTTTCAAACAAACGTGGTTGACTTTCATCTCATAGCAATTCTGTATTCAAGAAACACCATAAAAATACTGAGCTAATTACCACACAGCAAAAAAAAAAAAAAAGAAAGAAAACACTCGCGCAGAAAAGGGCTGGAGGCCGTCTAGACACTCTCCCGAAACCACACACACACACACACACACACACACACACACTCGAAGGTTCAGAATGATTCCTCTGGAATGAGAAGTGGGCTTGTTTTGCGTTTATGTTCTTGAGATGGTTGCACGGTGACGTATTTTTAGACGTCTATGTCCGAACTGTGGTCATCCTAAAATTCGGCCTTGAGGAGATGACCTCCCCAGCGTCCGGCACGCAAAGAGGCGTCTATCTTAAACTGAACGAGTGCCAAGCACACACAGCATCTGAGTAAGCAGGACACAGCTGTGTGTGCGCTGATGTTTTAAAGTCATTGGAAAATTGCAGTAGCGTTCATTTAATGACGAAAAGCGTTTGTACTGTTTGTACTGTTTGTACTGTTTGTACGGTTTGTATGGTTTGTATGGTTTTGTACTGTTTTCTGTGCAAAAACCAGAGAATTCAAAACCAAAAATGGCTGTGTAGCATTAAAAAAAAGAAAAAAAAAAAAGAGGGCGGGGTTACGATGTCCATTCAAATGCTTTGATTGGTGCCTTCAAAGCAGCCAAAATGTCAACCCTTGGACCCATATAAACCGAAGAAAAAGAACCTGGGATAGGACCAAAGCTATTCTAGTGTGAAGTCCATTCGGGCGTACAGTCTGTAATATAGTTTTGCATATAGAGATTTACATTTTGGAATAATAATTTATTTCTTGCAACCTTATCATGAAACGAAAAAGAAAAAAAAAACCCTCCAAGTGCCAGTCTTACCCAAGCAGGAACAACAAGAACAACAAGAACACCAACAATAATAAAATAACAATAATAATAGAAATAATAATAATAATAATTCTATACACCCTATAAATGCAATGCCCTAATCTCCAGAAGAAAAAAAAGCACGCTTCAAAAACTTCAGTTTGACAAGCCCAAGTCAACTTTACATCGGTCATACTAGTTCACTGAGTTGTTTGGCTTCATTATTAGGGGTGTTGTGAGCATTTTTACCCAGAATTCCAGACAGAGTGGGCAGGCAAAAGTCAAAGGGGGCCCCTACTGGGATATCAAAGTCTTTCCAAATATAAAACACAAAAAAAAAAAAAAAAAGTTAAAGTCAAAGACGAAGAAGAATCTCAAATTTAACAACTAGATCACCCCAGGAAAAAAGAAAAGCTCAGGAATGCTACTTCATATGCCATACATTCAAAAACAAGAAGAGAAAAAGGAGAGCTATAAAACTCGAGAAGAAAAAAAAAGGAGGAAAGAAAGAAATTCAAATCATCATAGGAAAACAACAAGCAGACTTTTGGGAATCGTTCACTCGTGAAGAAGTTCCTGGAGACAGTTGGGGGATTTGAATATCTCTGGAACTTCTGAGTCCAGCTTGCAGATGACCTTGTAGATGGCCTTCTTCCAAGAGGGGTCCACGTCTTTCCCCGCCACGATGGCATTGAAGAACTCCCGCAGTGTGATCTGAGCCACCTCCAGGAAACGTTCAGGAACCTGCAGAAAGAAAAGGTTTAGTTTGTTATGGAAACTGTTTTTTTAATACGCTGCGATATAAAACCCAGTGATTATTCTGTTAACACCTAATTTGGGTGGCACTTAAATGGCAACTTTGTCAGAAACACATGAGCATATTCATAAATACTTGAGTGATACTGCATTGATATTAAGCACAATATACACATTGATAAACATACACTCGCCGGCCACTTTATTAGGTTGCTAGTAAAAGGTTGGACCCCCTTTTGCCTTCAGAACTGCTTTAATTCTTCATGTCAGACTTTCAACAAGGTGTTGGAAACGTTCCTCAGAGATTCTGGTTGGTTATTTGAGTTCCTGTTGTCTTTCTATCATCTGGAACCAGTCTGCCCATTCTCCTCTGACCTCTCACACCAACAAGGCATTTTCATCCACACAACTGACCGCTCACTGGATATTTCCTCTTTTTCGGACCGTTCTCTGTAAACCCTAGAGATGGTTGTGTGTGAAAATCCCAGCAGATCAGCAGTTTCTGAAATACTCAGACCAGCCCGTCTGGCACCAACAACCACGCCACGTTCAAAGTCCCTTAAATCCCCTTTCTTCCCCGTTCTGATGCTCGGTCTGCACTTCAGCAAGTTGTCTTGACCACCTCTACACGCCTAAATGCATTGAGCTGCGGCCATGTGATTGGCTGATTAGCTATTTGTCTTAATGAGCAACTGTACCTAATAAAGTGGCCGGTGGGTATATATATATAAATATATATATATACACATATTACTGCTGAACAAAACCTTGTACAGGATTTTTAAAATTATGTCAAAAACTGAAAAACGACAAAAATGGAGATAAAAGGTTTTCTTCCTTTGAAATATATATATATATATATATATATATATATATATATATATATTGCTTTCAATAAAGTGCTACCAAATCAAAGCATCCTAATTCTTACTTATAAATCAAGGCATGAGGTGTGCACACACACACACACACACACACACACACACACACACAGTGATATGTGGTCTTACTCACACTGTCTTACTCTCACTTCCTCTAATACAGCTTTACCCACACTCTGTCTTATGGGACTCCCCAGTGTTTACACAGGCTTAAGGAACACACACCTATCGCAATACTCACGCAATCAGACAAGGAGCACAGGGGGAAGTGAACACATAACAGGTGTGTGTGTGTGTGTGTGTGTGTGTTTTTGCTGTTTGAGTGTCGTTCTCATAAATCCGAGGTGAACTAACGACCTGCAATAAGGTAAGCAGTAGAAAGCAGAAGAAGTTAAAAGCAGAAGTTAGAGGGGAGTAGCCCAGCTCCTCTGTTCCCTCTCCACTGTTTAACATCTCCATAAACTCTCACATCCCTCACAAGCGAAAATCACTGTGGCTCACGCCACTCTCAACCGAGACCGGAGAGTTCTTAAGAAGTCGCGAGTGGAATGAGCAACTGTCTGTCCACCGTGAGACACGTGACTTCACGAGGATCTGATTCAATAATGATTCTTAAAGAAATCAAATCTCAAGTGTCACCATGTTTCAAATAAATTATCTCTTTAGGGAAATGATTCGACTCAATTTTAAGTGAGTTAAAAACAGGTTTAAGAAATGATTCATTACAGCACACAACCCCAGAATATCCTTAGTAAACGGTTCAATGCATCATAGTATCATAAACTAAATTTTGGCACAATTTGATTATATTCAGATTCTTTAAGAAACTATTCGATGCAGTGTAGTATCTTGAATCTCAACATGATTCAAAGAATCATTTTAAAGAAATGATTGAATCTAGTATCGTATCTCAATTTGAATTATGAATTGACTCATTAATCATTCTTTAAGAAACTATTCAGTGCAGCAGGAAACCTCAAATATCTCCATGAATCAAACCAGGGAACACTATTTAAGGAAATGATTCAATGAATCATAAACTCAAATTCCACCATATGATTTGAGTCGATTCTTAATTAAATGATTCAGTGCATCATGAAAAGTCAAATGTCAGCCCTACAGCCCTAGCAAATGATTCAGTGTGTTATGAATTCGTACCTTTGACCTTGATTTGATTCAATAACGATTCTTCAAGTTTTCAATGTATAATGGAACCTCAAATTTTACCCTTACTCGATTCATTTACGATTCTTCAAAAAGTGATTCAAAGCAGTGGTAAACCTGAAGTGTCGCCATGATTTGTTTCAATGCTGATTCTTTCAGAAAACGACATTTAGACTTGATTTGTGACTCAATTTCACTATCGTTCAGTCGAAATATGATTCAGTCAATCATGAATGATATTTAATTTGACCTTGACTCAATCAGACAGTGATTCGTTAGGGGAGAAAGTCTAAAAAGGACAATTGAAACATGAATCTCTTTTTTAGATTTAGCACTACTCAAAATAACTAAGGCCAAAAAATGTGAATCAATGTCTTCAGATGCATTTTACACCATTACTGTCGGTTTAAGAGTAAGTGGGGTCTGTCATGCAGCTTGAACAGAGGGTCCCTGGATGACACCCACCCCTTCCCCCATACACACCCACCCACCCACTCATATCAAGCCAGGTTCTTCTCCAAAACATCTCTGGAGGTGACACTTTACGCTCCTAAAGGGTTGTAGATACGACTGCAGCTAAACAATCTGTAGTGGTGTATGTGGCACTGCTCAGCCAAGTGCCCTGCGCTGTGTGTGTGTGTGTGTGTGTGTGTGTATGTGGGAGCAGACTGCACTCCTCCTGTGCCCTGCAGACACTCATCAACAGTGTTAGGACACGCCAAGGTTAGCGGCCATGCACACACACACACACACACACACACACACACACACACACACACACACACATACACACACACACACACACACACAGTCACTGCAACACTACCATCTTGGCACAGAACTGACTGCCTCACAACTCACCCAGAGTGAAGAATGGGCCGTGGTGTGCATGTATTAGTGCCTTTGTGCATGTACTGTAGGTATAGCAGTCTAGTTAAGCTTAAACACCAGAAACTCTCAATGATATTTTCCTAAAAGTTGCCACCAATATATAAGTTCCACAGATCCACTTCGTTGAGGGCCACCATCCTAATATTTCTAGTTTTACTGACAAAATTAAAGGTGCACCAAATCCAAAATAAAACATGTGACCATGGCTACATCCACTGCGAACCTGTCTACACACCTACTGCTGTGGTGTTGCTGTTCTCTCTGAGGGTTACCTGGTTAAAAGACTGAGAAACCTCCCTTCTGATGATGTAACTTGAAGGTGGAAGCACAGTGCTGTGTTAAAGTCAGAGATTACCGTTTCGCTTATTTCCGGATTTAACAGGCATCAATTCCAATTACAAATTCACAGAAGCAAGTCTAATATTTCATCTACCAGCTCGAAAGCTTGACACCTTTTATTGTTGTGCGCCCTACTGCCAATTTACCCTCTTTTAACTGGCTCATATTTATCAATCCTCTCAGTTAGAAAGCTGATCTGGGGTCATCTTACAGCTTTTATATAACACAGAATCAAATACATGAACTGATGAAGCCTGATCTTAGATCTGTGTTCTTACTTGGAAATGCTTGGTAAATATGGGCCACTGTGAGAAGACAACTCACCGCTGTGGATCTGAAAGGATGTGCAGCTGTCAAGAAGTCGTTACTAAGAAAAGGGAATAGACAAAAAGGCTTTTTTTTTACTGATGTATGCATCTAAATCAACTGGGATTACTTGGATTGGGAGAAGCAGAAAGTGCAACCAACTGCCAAGACTGAACTTTGGTGGGGTGTAAAAACATCCCTGCAGATTTCTTTAAAAAGTCTTTAGAAGCTGAATGTCTCACACATAGTGGTAGTTTTGATGGGAAGTAAATAAATGAAAGGGTGCTGAAAGTCTAGAAGGGCTTCGGGATGGATACTTAGGCGTGAGCTGTTTGTGTTGTTGGCTAAATGTGGAAAAGTTGGATGACCGACTGAGGTCAGGGCTATATAACTAATGCTAGGGACCACCACAGATGTGCTCATGCTCAATATCCCTTGTTAGGTTGTTAGTGTTGATAGGTGTTCCAATGGTGTCTGATGCATTTGCATAATGCATGCTGGGTAATGTAGTTTGAGAACAGTGATAGCCAAAAACAAGTCGTCATATAGATAGATAGATAGATAGATAGATAGATAGATAGATAGATAGATAGATAGATAGATAGATAGATAGATAGATAGATAGATAGAAGACAAGTCTGTAGTAAACTAAGTTGAACTGAGGTGAAAGTTCAGTTTAGACTGGAGATTAGACCAGTAGATCAACATTGGCCTGTTTTTTTATGAACAGCCAAACTTCTTCACCGATTCAGATCTAAGTTCGAATTTGAGCAATTTTTTAGAGGCCGGCTGTAAATTTCCATGCGCTTGGCAACCCTGGCTACGGGAGCTGGAGGTGAGCGGAGTGCCGCATTGCTAAGAATATTCCTGCATGGAATTTCTCCTGACGCTTTTACTATGAAAGGACGGCGAAATGCTGACTGCGAGGAGACGACAATGTCAAGGAGAAAAGGGTAGCGGGTATTTTAGATCCACTTGACTGAGAGAGGGAGAGGGAGGGAGAGAGGGAGAGAAAGAGGAAGGGAAACAAAGAGGGGAGGTGGGAAGAAGAGAGGTAGAGTGGGGTAAAGAGAGAGAGTGCATGCGCAAGGGAGGGACGGTTTGGGGAGGAAACCTGAGGGGGGCGGATAGAGTGATGGAATGAAAGGTGAGAAAGACAGAGGTAGAGATAAACTGGGGGAGCGAGAGACAGAGGAGAGCAGTGAAACAGAAGAGAAGTAAAAAAAAAAGAAAGAAAGGAGAAGCTTGAGTGGGTTATTCTTGTCCTAAGCACCCTTTCACACTCTCTCGCGGGAACATCTATACGTCTATATATCACGCAGTTGTGACTGATTGCGTGTGCACATTCGTCCTCCAGTTCTAACAGTGTGTTTTCTTTGTGTGTGTGTGTTTCCCCGCAGATCTCACCCGTCTGCGGTGGGACATTTGTCCCTACCCTGTAGGAATGATGTACAGAGGGCATTCGCAGCTGGGACAAAACCATTAAATTCATAATTTGGCCAACAATCAAATTTGCGCAATTTTATCCTCAAACCAAATGTTAACCAATCACTGCGGATAGCTACAAAGCTAATGTTGATACGAGATTATGGAGGCTCAGCTGATGCCCATATCATCACACACCAGCTTTAAACGGATGGAAATGTGAAATGCACCACTAACCCTAACCCTAACCCTAACCTACAGAGTGAGTTGTGATTGTGTTTGTGAAGTGTTTAATGCCTTAATATTTAAAAATATGCCACTTGATGTCTGAAACACTGGTTTATAGTAGGTCGGTCTAAAACCTCACAACGTCCTTATTATTCACATAATATATAACCTGAAGATCCAACAGTGAATTGCAACGTTAGAACCATTGAAAAAGTCTCTAGAAATCTCAAATAGACACTGTTATCTATAAAAATGGACATATATTTATAGGAAAAAGCAAAAAACCCACTTTACTTTTAATGTAAATCAATGGAACCAGACATTGTTCTGGGTCATTTTGAGTGCTTTGTTTTTGTCCATTCATCATGAAAGGACAACAGATATTTTCTAATTACGTCAGAAAGTGAAAAATATCAAAATTGGAGATATGAGGTTCTGTGTGTGAAACAGAAATATACACACACACACACACACACACACACACACACACACACACACACACACACACACACACATCTTCTTATCTGCTTCTCCTCGCGGGTCGCAGGGGGTGCTGGAGCCTGTCCCAGCTGTCATCAGGCAAAAGGATGGATACACCCTGAACAGGTCGCCAGTCCATTGCAGGGCAGAGAGACAGGCAGACACATTCACACACACACACACACACACTCACACCAAGGGGCAATGTAGCATGTCCAATTGGCCTGGCTGCATATCTTTAGACTGTGGGAGGAAACCTGGAGAACCCGGAGGAAACCCACGCAGAGAACATGCAAACTCCACACAGAAAGGACCCTAGTCACCCGACCAGGGAATTGAACCCAGGCCCTCCTTGCTGTGAGGCAACAGCGCTATATATATATATATATGATTTCTGCCGGAATGTGTCCTATTAGGTGAAGGAAAGTGATACGTAGAAATCCTATAAATTAGGGAAACTTGACTGACATTGTAAATGCATGTGTGAAGAAAGTGAAGTGTATGTGTGTGTGTGTGTGTGTGTGTGTGTGTGTGCCTGCCTGTCTGGTTAAAGAGTCGGTTCTGTTTTCAGCTTAACACCTGTCAAGCCTCCTCTGAAGTAGCACATAAACAGCTCTTAAGAGGCGTGCGGTAATGATGACGGCATATGGCAGCTCACTAATATACACCGTTCTTCACCCACACACATACGCCATTCCAGTAAAACCGGAGAATCACTCGCTTTACACCGAGGCAGGTGTGGGGTGAACTAATCTCCACAGTAAACTGCCTTCAAGGATCTTGTAAAATGTTATCACTTGAACCTGGTTTGACTTGTAACACTTGCGTGATTTTATGCATCAAAACCAGTCATACATGACCTCTCTTTATCCTTAATGATGATAATGATTATAAATAGGCTGTTTGTGTTACCGTGCCTTTGAGATTGATACACAGTTGTATGCAAAGGTTTGAACACCCCCAGTCAAATGACATGGTTTGTTTGATGTTTTAAAGTGTAAATAAGTGAAGAAATCCTCTACAGAGACACACTTCTGCACATTTTACAGTTATTATTTATTAGAATTATTTACTGAACATGCCAGTAGAAGATGTGTTAACTCATTGTCACTTAGTGTAAATGGCCTAGGTTCTGATTGTCTGCACTCTGTTTATCTTCATTCAGAAAGCAGTTCAGGATGGAAAAAACGCTTAACTTTGGCATAACCTTTAGCTATATTTAGACATTTGTAATTAGCTGTTTTTAATGACATCACTGAAGCACTGAATTCAAAACGGGCTGCTTTTGTGTCTTATTTTCCATGTATAAACTAAACAGTCTGGGGAGTAAACAACACGTAAACATGTTTACATACTGTATCAGATTCTTTTATTACAAAAAAGGCAACGAAAACTTGGTTTTTCATTCAAAAAACGCAGTTGAGGCTGAAACACTTCTTATAACTTCAACACGAATGGGCGTGGCTAAAGCTCTTTAGGCTGAGTAGATGGATATAGGTAAATGTGACAGAACAGAAACATGGGCTGTTTTTGCAGCTTAATTTCCGTATATGGTCCATAGAGAGCGGAGGGTAAACATTACTTTATATGTTGCATGTAAACTTTATCATTGTTTACATACTTAATTAAAGTCTTTTACTCCAAAAAAAGAAGGGAAAATTCAGTGTTCCACAATATGGCCCATTTAAAGAGCCCTGCTTCACAGCTATTTTTCAACTAGATCTATGCCTGTCTTGCCTGTTTGTCTCTCTCTCTCTCTCTCTCTCTCTCTCTCGTTCTCTCTTGTTCTCACTCTCTCTCTCTCTCTCTCTCTCTCTCTCTCTCTCTCCTGACAGTTAGTTTTATGAGATTTGAGAGTTATGTTTCTCAGAAGAGAGACAGAAAGCTTCAGATTTCCACTATTTTAATTAGCTAGTGGTATATTGCTCTGGCCAACCAGTGCTTTGAATCTGCTCTGACTCTGGATGAGGAGCTGTCAATCAAATTTCAATCAAAACCTGTGAAAAGAGCAGCTCTTGATAGTTGCACCCGACGGTGCGTCACGTGTAGTTAAACGAAACTTTCTCTCAGATTTATGGAAGCAGGGGACAGCTCTTTGACATGGTCTTATTTCATTCAGGAACGTGTTTTTATTTGTTCTGCGCTGGCCAAACAAAAGCTGACCCTGAGAGATAAAGGCAGTGATGGCCTTGAAGGATTCACGGACCCCACATGCTCCGAGCGCTCCTGGTTAATCCCTAACCAATGGCCTGGGAACGCGAAGTGGAAAAATTCCCATGTCAACCTGACCATTCTGGACGAGCTGGGAACTGCCCAGGTACAGTCTCCTAGACAAGGGTGCATGTTTGTGTCACTAGGATGACTAATCAAAATATGTAAAACTCGATATGGTCCAGCTCCAAGCTTCTTCACGCCTTCTTTGGCCACTCATTGTTCCTGGCACTAGACTTCAGCCATACAGCTGTTTGGATTGGTCACTGTTGGGCAATCTTTTAGCGTCAAGGACCCTAGGCTATGAAACTCTCTACCACACTCAGTTTAACTCCTTAAAATACCAGGCTTTCTACATACTAAGGCTTGTTATTCAATATCTACAGGGACTTCAATACATTCTTCGCTATTCTTAGGTTTAAGAATATAGAAATATGTAATAAAGCTTTGGGCCCATTGGAAAGCCCAGACATTTTAAAGGGTTAAACATGTTTTTCAGTCTCTTCCTTCAAAGTCTAATCTGTTTAATGATTTTGTTTCAGGGAAATTATATAGTTGTTGCTGTCATATCTCAAAAGAGTCCTCGGGTATCAGAAAGGTGCTATATAAGCTGCGTTTATTGTTACTATTTGCCGTTGTTGGAACAAAACCTCATAACTCGTAACTTTACAGAAGAAGGAAAAAACATATTTTACTTTCAATGTAAGTCAAAGGAACCAGACTTTTTTACAGTCATTCTGAGCCTTTTTTTGGTACATTCGTCATGAAACTTACACACACTATAAAGCACAACAGGCACTTTCAAATTTTGCCACAAAGTGAAAAATGACAAAAAATGGAGATACAAAGTTTTCTTCCAACAACAGTGTATTACTATTTTAATGTTATTAACAACCACAACTTTTCTGCAAGTTTGTCCGGAAAAGGTTTTGAGGCCTTCGGATGCCAAAAACAGATCCATTGCTTTCTCAACAAAGCCTGAAACCAAGCCGTGTTTGGTCACTAGCGTCCCTATCAGCTGCAAATCGATAGTCGCGGAGGATAAGCCATGATAAGCTCTTTGTGTCACAACAGCCAAACAGTCTCAGTCTCTCTCTGTCTTTCGTCCAAGCTTCTGATAAAGCTCCCAGGCTTCCCTGAAACCAAGGCTTACAAACTATGCAGCCTTGAGGAGTCCAGAGAGAGATCTGACCTGATAGGCAAACATTTAGACTGAGTTAGCCAGACTAGCATGGCCTTGTCGCTTGCCTTGTTTTTTTTCACTCTTAAAAGCCAGTGTGAGGACATCCAGACCACGTCATCAATCCATTTCTCAAGGTGTGTGTGCACGTAATGATTGCACTGAACCTCCAAGGACGGGGTTGAAAGGGTAGATTAAAGAAAGTGAGATGTCGCTCGTTCATGCTTGATTGCCTCTTTCTCTCCAGTATGGTTTACTATACTGTGGGGGGTGTCCAGTTCTGGCCCTGGATGACCAGCACAATTTGTTGATTTCCCTGCTGCAATACACCTTATTTGACTCATCTGTTATTTCCCAGGTATTTCACAAAGCAGGATTTCTCAGTGTAGCCAAATAACTTCTGCCAAAAGTCTGTTGAATAGGACAAGAGGTACAAGAGGAAATTGCCAAACTGTGCTAAACTAGCATTTCTAATTGGTCTTAGAGTCAATAAGTTGTGTTCAACTTACTTGTAATTGTATGCAGACCTTTCTTAGCCATTGTTCTAGCCAAATTCAATCTCTGATCTCAACTGAGTCTAACTACCATTAAAAACATGATTTTTTAAATATGTTTTTTCTTTTAACTTGGACTCAAGTAGCTTAAATCCAAATCATTGCATTTGTTTGTGTTTCTTTTCATCGACCTGAAAGCAGTTCTCCAAAAGGACTCGATCTTGACCTGGCCTTGCCTTCAACAGAACTCGGTCTTGACTTGGTCATCTTTACACACTGTTTTGGCACAATCTCAGTGAATCATAGTGGTCCAAAAAAGTGGTCCAAGGTGTAAGTCTTTCTCTTTTGGAGTATTTTAAATAAGTTTGTATATTTATATTTACTTAAGCCAGTGTCCCAACTTCCCCCAAAATCCTTTCCTCGCAAAAAACTGCACTGGTACTGGATGCTCTGTCCCATTGTTTAGACAAAAAGCATTAGTATTTAACACTAACACTGTTGCAATTTCTCAAAGCTGACATGTTCCTCCTCATGCCACTTGATGCCTCAGAGTTAATGCTTAATAAATTACTTATATGGTAGACTGTCAGGAATCTGTGTGTTGGTAGAACCACTTAATCAATCAAGGTAAAATCAAGCATCATTTCTGCCCAGTGCTGCATGCCTTGTCTTCACTAGTGTACAAATATACACACTAATAGATTCAAGCGCACTCGTAACCTCTGCCACTAGCTCTGTTCAGAACAGATTGTTGTATAATCTGCATTACAGATGAGTCCCGGGCTCAGGAGCAGGGAGGACCCTGGGCTCTGACAGAGCTCTTGTTTTATGGCATCCTCCACATGGGGCCCAGATTGTGTTTGATTTGGGGCATGCACAGAGCAAAGCTGGGTCAGGATTCAGGGTCCCTAGGGTCAAATGGCCACAACTGCTTATAATAGTACAGAGCGAGGTGTGTGCGCAAGTGTGTGCCTGTGTGGGTGGATGTGTGTCCAAGGGTGGGAGCTGAGACATCTGGAGTCTGAAAGGAACAAGGGAAGTGTGTGGAAAGAGAAACAAAAAAGGTCAAAAAGAAGTATGTCCTGTACAGCACAGTGAATGGGTTTCAATGGGAAGAAACCTAGATGGCCTTTTACTTTTTGCACCTCACAGTCTTTCTGCAATTCTGCCTTGACTATCATACATACGGACTTTCTTTCACTCTCAGAACCTACAAGCATCCTCCAAATTAATTAAAAAATGAGAACTCATGATTTTGTTAATGTGTTTGCCCGTTCGTTGCAAGGTTAGAGGGGATTGAGCAGATTAGCAGAGGGCCGAGTATACAACCCTGGGGTACTCCATAGGGGAGTGGTGCATCCAGCCAGCACTGATTGCCACCATCTTGGCCCGATCTAGTCGGGTGGAAAAAGAGATGCGGGGGGACTTGAGACGAGGCCATTGGTACCCTCTCCTGCCAAGTGTGTGCAGATCTCCTTGGCACGGACATGCACTCTGGAGCCTGGGAGGTTCTGAGGGGGAAGGTCCTTTTTTGCGTGTGTTTGAATGTGACAAGCTGTTCCTTTGCATCTCAATATCAGGACAGAGGGAAGAGCAGGTGGAACAAGAGTGAGAGAGAAAGGAAAAGAGGGAGGGAGGGAGGAAGGAATTGTGAAAATGAGAGGGAGAAAGAAAGAGGGAGGACAGAGAAAGGATGATTAATGGAAAAAGACAAAGTTACAGCTTGAAAGGTACAAAGTGGAGTTAAGGAAAGAGGGAATGAAAGAGGGTCTGGGTGTTTATGTGTGTGTGGTGTACGTGTGGGTTTCCTTGCAGACCTGTGTCAGGACAGCAACCTCTTTAGCAGTGACTGAGGCCACTTTAGATCAACTCAGATTAAAGCAAAGGTTCACTGAGGACCAGATCTTCCAATGTCAGCCTGAGGCGAGGGTCTGGGATAGCTACTGCGCAGTCCAAAAAAATAAAAAATAAAACAGACCAGAGTGCACAACAAGTCAAACTCTGACTCTACAAGGTCATGTCTGGAGCCGGCCTAAAAGGCCAGGTTTCACCGGCAGGTAAGGGTGTTTGTGCAATTAAAAGAACAAGTTGCTATCGCTTTGGGGACACTGAAACCTGAATCCTTAATTCGACACAATTTTTTTACCTAAAGTGCACAAAAACACACAAAAGTGACAGTCAGCGGCTACAACGTCTAAATCAGATCCTTTTGTCTTTGCTAAATGGCTTATCTGGTTCGTCTTGTCGCGGGCAATATGAGAAGAAGCAGACTACCTCATCCAAACCCATCCACCCCACCTGCCCCCATCTCTCGGGCCGCAGGAGAGAGCACTCTGGCTCTAAGTGCTTCTGTCTGGCACACACAAGACGACCTGGAGAGCGTTAGCCAAGGCGATTTTGGCCTGCGGGGAAATCAGCGGTCATACACGTATGACTCTGGCAACTAAGACTGCTGACGCAGGATCAGCTTTTGCATTTTAAGTCTTAATAAATATGATGATGCAGGCAGAGAAGAGGCTGATCCTAGATCAGCATTCTAAAGGCAAGTTTATGCCATGATAATGCTGACACAGATAAACATTGTGGAGAACGAGCAAATCCTTAGGTTATGTCTTAAAACATTACAGTGAATTTAGTACCTTTGTGACCGAAGATTCTAGAACAAAATTCTGAGTCTCAGACCAAAATGTTGAAATTTGACCATTATAAGGGTACAAGGGTCACCAAAAGGAGAATGGCATCGGATTAGGCATCACTCATGGCACTGGAGATGGTCCAAATGTGCCACTGTTGGGTTTTTAAAAAAAAATTGGTGGAATCAGATTCACTTTGGAGAATGTTTGTCCTCTTCTACCCAGAGATGAAAGGCTCCAAACTCCCCTTTACCTTTTCAATCATGCATAATCTTTTGATTTTTGTTGATGTGAAAATGAGAAAACTCAAACGGTCATTTCCTTACATAGTAGGCTTGTCATTGTGCAATTTGGCAGGAAAATAAATGACACTGGACAATCTGCCTCACAGTTCGCCCAGGATTTCATTAGCATCAGCTGAAGCTGAACTGCAAATGTAGTTATATTATAACTGAAGTTTGGGGGGAAGAACGTGCCTTGAACCCCCACCTTCTTCCAATCTAGCGCCCTATCAGTTCACATCCTCATGTGATGAAGTGTTGGCAGTCCCCACCGCCACCCTATCTCCTCCCTGTTCCTCAGTCCTGCATCAGTCTTACTACAGCAATGAGGGGGGGATCTGGCCTTCTAGTTAAAGAAGCTGCCCAGATCTCCAGCCCAAGTTCTCAGAGTTCTTCGCCCTCCGTCAATCAATTCTCTCTCATACTACCACCACCATGTTGAAGGCATGGTCTGAACTCACAAATAAACATACAAGCCTGCTGTTATCTCTACTCTGAGATTCCAACCTGAACCTCTGTCTCAGGGATGTTACTTTTTGCCACTTTTCCAAGATATTAGAGACATTTGCTAAGACAAATAGTACGTTTAATCATTTAAAAACACGTTAGCCTGATTTGGACCCCGTTTACATGGGATACTGTGGCAATTCCCTTTTATACAGGTGCTGCTTTGTGATTTTATTTCCATCCAGGTTATCCATGCCATATTTTTTTTCTTTCTCCTCTGAGAAACTTACAGGCTGAATTACCAACTGATTTCCATCAAACTGCTGATTATTGTAGTCCTGCATGGATACATATTGCCATATTTATTCTCATAGTGGTCCTATCCATATTATGTCACAAATTGTTAAATGAACGTCATATGATCATGTGCAATTAGAAAATATAACCCACTAGAAACTTGTTTGTGATGCAGCAATTTTATTGCCTTCTGGAAGTTTTTTCATAAGGAGATGTAAATATTTTACTCTAGATGCCCCGACACACTAATCCAATCCGAATCAGGTTGTTAAACGCCTGCTTTCTTAAATATCTGGACACCCCAATCTCATAAGAGGTGTTGTTGTTTACTGTGTGACTGTCATAAAAGGAGGGAAATAGTGAGAGAGAGACGGTGGAGGAGGAAGAGAGAGAGAAAGAGAGACAGCATGGGGACGAGAGAGAGAAAGAGTAATTAATGAAGATGCTTTAATTGCTGGTTGTGTTCACTGTGCCGTGAGGGAGAGAGAGAGAGAGAGAGAGAGAGAGAGAGAGAGAGAAAGAGAGAGAGAGAATATCATTAAAACTTCCTAATGGGCTCAAGAGAGGAACGGATGGAAGAAAAGCATTTTGAAGAGGATGAAAGGAGCGAGGCAACAGAAGCAAAAAAAGACGGCGGGAGACAGCGGGCGAGCGCGTCAAAAGAGGGGGAAAGAGAGAAGGAAGGAAACAATAACTACAAAAGACTTCTCAGAGGACGGAGGGAAGCACAGGAGAGAGAAATCAGTGACAGAGCTGATTAGCATCAAACAGGGGAGCGAGAGAGAGAGAGAGAGAGAGAGAGAGAGAGAGAGAGAGAGAGAGAAGGAAAGTAGGAGACAGTGAAAAAGGGGATAGGAGAAGGAAGAACAGAGTGAAAGAGAGAAAAAGAGAGAGAGAGTAAGTGGAAGGCAGGATAGGATTAATCAGGAGAGAGAAAGAGAAGAAAAAGAGCCAAAAAAAACAAAGGAAGAGAGAGAAAAGATAGAGGGAGTTAGGGAAAGACAGCAGAGGAAGCGATGGAGAAAGAGAGAAAGAAAGAGACAGAAAGAGAAGAAAGTGTCAAAGAGAGTAAGAAAAGGAGAAGAGAGACAGAGAGAAAGAAAGAAAAGGAGAAGGAAAGAAGGAAAGATGAAAAAGATACAGACAAGGAAGGGAGAGACAATGAAAGGAAGAGAGGGAGAGAAAAATAGCAAAAAAGACAAAAATAGTGAAAGAGAAGGTTTTAGAGAGAGAAATAAGAGGGAGAGAGAGAGAGAGAGAGAGAGAGAGAGGGAGAGAGAAGGGGCCAAAAAGAGGCATAAAGAGTGAAAGAGAGAGTTAGGAAGGGAGAGAGAGTGTGAATGAGAGAGAGAGAGAGAGAGAGAGAGAGAGAGAGAGAGAGAGAGAGAGAGAATATGATAAAGGTAAAGCTTAACAGACCTGCAAGG
>NC_051214.1:5781192-5801192 GCF_015220715.1 Pygocentrus nattereri
GAGAGAGAGAGAGAGAGAGAGAGAGAGAGAGAGACAAGTGTGTGTGCATATTCTCATGAGCTGGTATTATTATTGGACCGTCCAGCACTCTGAAGTCATCTGTATACTTTACTCTCACTCTTATGGTCATTCTGTCATGTGCCAGTAAGAATCTAACACACACACACACACACACACACACACACACACACACACACACAGCCCAGTGTTTGTTCTTTACACTCATCCTCACTTCCTGATGGAGGACTAAAGAGAAACAACAGCACTAATCCTCTCACCAGGAGATGTCATAGCTCTGAAAGAAAAAACAGGATCTAGAAGAGGAAGACCTTCTCTTTACCTTCTATGTTTACACTGTACTGTTAAAATATATCATAGCTTTCATATTAAAACCCCATTTTCTTCCAGTTTTCAGGGTTTGATATCATTTAAACACCAGCTTTACAGCCCTTTCCATTTCATGGTGTGTGAAGAATGGTGAATGGACTTACAGAATGGTCCAAAATACCTTTTATTTATGCATTTCTTTAGAATAAAATTGCTGTTTCATACAAGGCAATTGCTATGACAGCCACAACATGCTGATCCAATGCTTTTCTGTAATATATGAAATGTTATAGTCTGGGAACATTTAATATATTTGTTAATCTGAAATTTTCTACAAAATAAAATAAAAGCATAAGTGTAATTTTATTCCTGGACTATTTTTTTTTTTAATTTTAGTCCAGGAATAGGTAATGAATTTCTTCATGAAAACAGAATGTAAAAAGTTTCAAAAATATCTGTGAAGAAAGGTGTTTAGAAGGTGTGCTTAAATTTCTGAATTTCTTTCAAAAAAAAATTGTGCATTTCCAAATTCCAGAAACCATGTAAAACTAAAATTCTTTGCTTTCAGAAAATGTGTCTACATTTCTGAATTTCTTTCAGAAAATGTGTAAAAACATCCCAATTTCTTTGAGAAAGTGTCTAAATTTCTGAATTTCTTTCAGAAAATGTATAAAAACATCCCAATTTCTTTGAGAAAGTGTCTAAATTTCTACATTTCTTTCAGAAAAAGTGTAAAAACGTCTCAATTTCTTTAAGAAAGTGTCTAAATTTCTGAATTTCTTTCAGAAAAAGTGTACATTTCCAAATTCTAGAAACCATGTAAAACTAAAATTCTTTGCTTCCAGAAAATGTGTCTAAATTTCTGAATTTCTTTCAGAAAATGTGTAAAAACATCTCAATTTCTTTGACAAAGTGTCTAAATTTCTGAATTCATTCAGAGAAAGTGTACATTTCTAAATTACAGAAACCATGTAAAACTAAAATTTATTTCTTTCAAACATTGTGTAAAAAATTCAATTTTTTTTTTAGAAAATTGGTAAAATGTCCAAATTTCTTCCAGACGTACATCACTTTATACATTTCTTTCTGAAAACTGGGCCTATCAGTGCTAGAAAAGCAAACACACACATATCTCATTATCACATATTGTAAAATCAAGCCGTCAACCAGATGAGCTCATGTATTTGTTGTACTCACTGATGCATCACTAATTCCAGCTTGTAAAAAAAAAAAGACCTCCACTAGCCTCCTGCGTGCGCACACACACACGGGTCGAAAGTCAAGAGGTCCCTAAGCACTTCAATTAGCGCTTTAAAGGCGCCCGTTCTGGACGAGGTCACTCTTGTTACTGACCTCAGACCAGCTCGCCCGTCCACAGTTACTGTCTGAGAGGAAACTGGAGGGAGACAAAGGGAAAAGTCCACCAACAATCCGTTCCCACCGTTATTATCCTCCAGATAATCAGACCTTATTAAGATTATGGCTAGTCTTTAATATGCAAAGCATCCTGCATTGATATTCATGAGATATGTAAATATGACGAATGAGTAATGAGCAGCTACACTACGAGCTGTGGTGGATCCGGGAGAGAAAGGAAGGGGGGGGGTTGATAAAATCCATGCCATGCATTGTTCCACAATGCAGTCAAAAACAAAGCCACACTGAAATAATGCTGCCAACGATCTGACCTTGTTTCGGCGTTATGTTAATCTAATTCAATTAAGCAAAACCTTTATGCTCGTGAGGATTATGTAAAAACAAATTTGTCATGTTTCAATGTACGCTGAGGACCATTAACCCATCTTATGTCATAATTTGACAATTCAATTTGAAAACATTATTTGTTTACGACGCACAAAAATACGACTAAGTTGGGGACCGTCTTAAAACGACCTTTTTATTGCCACAGTGGTAAAATAAACTGCTATTTGAACTACTTATGAAGATGTTTTCCTTATTTTTCCACATTTTAGAGTAATACTGAACAAGAAAACTATAAAATAACACATGTGGTGGTCAAAAAGTTCAATCTTTCAAAGTAGCCCTCCTTTGCTTTGATGCAGCTTTACACACTCTTGTTCGTTCTCCAAAGCAGCTTCATGAGAAGCCACCTGAGATGCTGTTCCAACACTTGAAGAACATACACATATGCCAAGACCCTGTGTGCTGATGAAAAATAGCTGTTGGGTGTCTTTTGACTTGGTTTATGACATCTTAAGGCTTTTTACATAAAAATGACATGGAAAACTGTATTATTTTTAAGTTATAAAAGCCGGCGGTCCTTAGATATTTGGTTGGTTGTAACAGGTGATGGAAATCATTTGATATATTGGCATCAACATCACTATATTTGAAGAAAATGTAGTTGTGTGCAAATAACACATATGCATGATTATCTAAGAGAAGATAAGTGCACCTCCTCTACAAAGAGCCCCTTAAAATCTCAGGCTAATTACATTCTAATGTTTATTAATCAGTAACTACCTGGACTTTCAGTGCAAACGAGTTGTTATTACTGGGTTATAGAAGTGTGTAATTAAACTTTGGGCCTGTCAACGGACCGAGGCCATTTAAAGGGTTAACTGCTGAATGTAACATACTCAATAAAAGTTATGGCACGTTATATATGATCCGTTTCATGTTAAGCTCAACAAAGAAACAAACTTTGCACTAAAATTTTCGCAAATTTTTCACATTTTGGTGCACTTTTGCATCCAACTGTGTTACATCACAAGAAAAATCCACAATGGCTCTGAAAACATAAGTTTCAAAGTCTGTTTAAGCGAAGGATTGTTTACTTGTGCGCAGGCTTCTACCTCTGTGAGTATGAGTTTTGACAAACGTCCAGCTGAGGCCAACCGAACACCTATGTGGTTTGTGAGAAAGAGGGAAGTGGTTTGTTTACCCGAATGGCCAGCAGCATCAAGGAGAGAGAAGAGTGATTGATAAGCGCTTCGTGAGGGAAACAAATGCTCGCTTCAGAATGTGACCCCACGCAAATGCGCCCGACGTGTTGGCAGAGAAGCACGGCAGGTGATATACGCTGCCCATCAAAAGTTTGGGGACGCGCAGCCTTTCCCAAATGCTTTTCAAACAGAAGACTGCATTTTCTTCGTCGTGCGTTTAGTGAAAGCGACAGGGCTAGATGTCTAAAAAGAATGGTTCTTTAAGGGTTCTTCAGTGGAGGCACGGTTCTATTTAGAACCATGAGTTCTATACAGAACCATTTCATGCTTACATGGTTCTATCTTCAGATGGAGGGACAGCATGTTGTGTAGGGTCCTATGTAGAACCTTTTTGAGACCTTTGGTTTTGCGTAGTACCAAAAAGGGCTCTGTTGTTGTTATGATGTCAAGCTGGTAATAGTAGAAGAAGCCTTTTTGAAGCCAAATAGAACCATAAATAGCACATTCCCCATCAATTTCACCCTTTTCAGCATTAAATAGTTCCATACAGAGCTCATGGTTCTCAATAGAACCACCGCCTACAGAAGTCCTCTTGAAGAACCACCTTTTTTAAGTGTGTACCTTGGGAACAAAGCCAAAAGTCACCTATTTGGTCCCTTTTTTGTGATGCCAGTGTTCAAGCTTTTCAGCTGTTTAACCACTTTTAGGTTAAAAGAGTTGCAGAATGTGCTTTGAACAATAGTTTGGAAAAGAAGTCGTCATTTAGACGAAACCTGCTCTTCACACCAAGGAAGACGAACATGAAGCTGAGCGTTGAAGCTAAATATAGCCAAAGGATTAGCACCTAACTGTTTCATGCTGCCTAAACCTCTGTCTCCTTATTGAATTGAAAAGTAACCACGAAAGTTAAGCAGTATGCTGCTTGGAAGGTGTCCCCAAACTTTTGACCCGACAGTATATGGCTGTACTTTGCAGAAGAAGCATACCTGCCTGTGGTGAATGTCTAGGTGTGAGTTATGTCACATGATTGTGGATTGTTTGTCACTGTGGTAACAGTGACCCAAGGGCAGCTGGTAAAAAAAAAAGGGGAAGTTTGTCTGTTCATTTGAATAAGATGGCCTGAATCTGTCACAGGTTTCATCCTAGCCCTCACACTCATGCACACACTATGTGGTCTGAGAAGATCTCATCAACTACTAGTTCTCCCACACAATTATTCCTTTGTTTGCTGTGCGCATGTTTTGTTTATGCTTTTCTTTTTCTTGTTTTCTGTAAAAAAGTTTCCAAACGGTCCACAGAGCCAGTCAAAATTTGGGTTACACTTGTGGTATTATGCACCAAAACACATTCACAGGATCTTATAATAGCTTCATCTTTTTTGGTGCTGTATGAAAACATTTTAAAAGGCTCTGTGAACAACCATGTAGAACAGGTTTTCCATAATGGAGATGAGCTATTTAACCACGCATTCAAATGGTTCGAAATAATAACCATTGCCTTTTATAAAGAGCTCTTGAAGAACCAGTTTTGAAAGAGTGTAGTTGAGAACATTGAACAAGCTCTCTACACATCTGCAGAAGCATCTCAGGTAGGCCACCTGAGATGCTTCTGCAGATGTGTTGAGAGCTTGTTCAATGTCACCTGAGATGCTGCTTGAGAGAACAATAGTGTGGAAAGCTCCATCAAGGCAGACTTAAAGAATGAAAAATAGAAGATGTATTAGATTTGTTTTGGTCCCAGAAATATTATAGTATTTATGCTTTAACTGTCACTCTGAAATGTGGCAAACCATAAAAATAGAGGTGTCCAAACTTTTGACCAGAAATGTAAGTACCTATGCACCAGCCAATCAGCTTGTTTATCTGCCAAATACGCCCCCATCTGACTTACTGTCTACCAATCCATCCACCTACCAGCCTATCAGGCTTGTGCTGATATGTCATTCACCCAAATTAATCTCCACTGGCCTTAACCAACACCAACAGCTGTGGCACTTAACATTTCCCTAACACCACCAGTGGCAGGCCAGCATTCTTAAGTGATCTCACCTGGACAAGTGAACTCACCTGAACAAGTACCACCCTCCCACCAAAAACTGACACAATAGCTGAAAGTTTACAAACTTTCAAAAGTGGTCCACTCACCTTAACATCAGAGAAGAACATCTTCAGCATGTTGGAGCTGGGGTACCTGGTGTAGAAGAACATGAGCTTGGCCTTCTTCAGGTGGTTGGGGGAAAGCCCTTCCTGAATGTGCAAATGAGTGGGTTAAGGAAAAGCAGCTGAGCCCCAAGCGGAGAGCAGGGGCAGGATTTGCTTGCCATTATCATCATCATTACTCAAGGTGCTGCGGCGTCATGGCCAATAAAACACCACGGCCAAGCCGGTTTTACATGAGAAAGCCATTTCGCAGGCAAAGCGAGCAACGTCTTTCCCTAAGCCCTTCGCCTCGGCCAACCTCCTCCTTCAGATGTAAAAGAGCAAGGGGAGATTTGCATGGCACCTACAAATACAGCAGTAAGCACTTGGAGGAACCCTCTGGGTCTCTCAGAAGGCATGACGAGCTCAGATCAGAACCTGAAGAGCTGCCTTTTTGCATTCCAAGCTTAAACGAGCTGCTGTATTTCTTTATTCTCTCTTATTTTATTGAGAAAAGTTGATGAACACCAGATATTCTTTAACCCCCTAAAACTCCAAAGGTTGGAATTTGACATTTTAATTGAAGATGTACATATGACTGGAGCACCTTGAGCACCAATATCTATCTGATATTTTTTTCTTTAAAATCTTTAAAAGCTACACTATCATATGCTACTTGGATTACGTGTGGGGCACTTTTCATTGGTACATGGATCTTTAGACATTTCATATAGCAAGAAGTTTGTGATAAAACCCCTCGATGCACAGACTGCAGATTGTTTACAGTGGTGGAAAGTTATTTCAAGTAGGCTATAACTTCATAGTATTTTAATTTTATGCACAATTAATTCAAAATAATGAACGTATCGCTGCTGTCAGAACAAAACCTCGTATCTCCAAAACGGAAACTTTGTAGGAGAAGGAAAAAACCTACTTTACTTTTACTGTAAGTCAATGGAAGCAGACTTCCGTCCAAGTCATTTTGAATCATTTCTTTTCATGCATTCATCATGAAATTTCCACATGACGTAAAGGCTAACAGGCGTTTTCAGATTTTGCCCAAAACTGGAAAACGACAAAAATGGACATACAAGGTTTTGTTCTGAGAGCAGCGAAATACTTTTGGACTCATGCCTCTGGTCAGGGTACGACGCTGATCATATATGGTCCATGTTGCGCAGTCAATTTCCGCACATACACAAGCACAGAATTTATGTTTAATAGTGTTGTGCGTAAGTTACATTACCCGCTTAGAAACATCAAAGCATCGGCACAGATTAAAGGGTTAAAAAGGGGGCGGGGTGGACGTGGCCCTCTCAAAGTTTGGAGGGGATGGAAATGTCTTGATCTCAAAACAGCCAGACTTTCCAGACTTTGCTTTTTAGCGGTACATCGAGATCCTGGCTACAGAAAATGACTGTTTAATTAATAAAACACTCATATGACGGGTTGAAGTTGAAGTGAAACCCACACCACTGCATACAAATAAGTTAAGTCAGTAACTGCCATGTGATTACAAGAATTTAAAAGCACTGGCGTGCGCTGCTTTGTAAGAGGAACTGCGACACATTGCACCAAATTACTCTCAGCACTAGAGTTAACAAATCCGTGCTATTTCTAAGGTTAATTACTTCTTAAGATGAATGATATGCAGAACGTTTATGAGGTGAACTATGAGTAGTAAAGTTCACAGCATTACAGTAAATATCTTTTATGCACCCACACAATGCGCGCCCACATACTTCATAATAAACTGCTGTTATGGCCTCATGACAGCAAATTTGCCACCTTGCATCATATTCCTGGGTTGCAATTTGGCTGATACATTTAGAGGTTGGGAAGGACAGACTGACACGCCTAGGAACCGGTCAGTATTTATCTAAAGACATCTCTTTGATCCCACAATATGACTGTAAAATGACACATTTGTCATGTAAATATGGCTAATCCGAAAACATAAACACGTCTTGTAAAGTGTGCACACATTCAAAGACTCAAAGGGGCCCATAAGTAGAGTACTCCACATGAATGAGAGAGAGAGAGAGAGAGAGAGAGAGAGAGAGAGAAAAGGGAAAGGGTACAGGGAGAGAGAAAAGAGGAGGGGGTGGTTAGTTGGAAAAGCGCATCTATCGCTCTCTCTCTCTCTCTCTCTCTCTCTCTCTCTTTCCCTCACTCTCTCTCGCTCTCCCTCTCTCGTTCTCTCGTGCCATCTGGTCTTGCTTTATGAGCACAAAGGCCAGAGAGAATGAAAGAGGGACAAGCTGCTCTTTTCTTTCGCAGCATTACTTCATTCAGCGCCACGGATGAATGGATCGTGCGCGACCGCAAAAAAAAACAAGTAAGAAAACATGAAAGCTAGAAAGCTGAAGACGAGTGTAACAATGCAAACACAGATAAAAGTTCTGCGTCTGCAGTGTAGTACTCACGAAGAAATGAACGTCCCCTAGATACGGAGCAAGAAAGTCAGAGCCTCAGCTTTGCTCGTTTGTAACGATGTGTAATGATGTTTTCGGTGTCGCCATAAAATTCGTGGTGAGCTGTTTATAAACACACCGTATCGGTCAACAGCTCGACAAGTTAAACTCTCAGGCTTCCGAAGTGTTGCTAGAAAAGTTACGCGGAACATTGCTCGGGCGGTTTGTTTAAGACATCTTCGTGCAAGTTCACGGCAAAGCGAACGCGCCGGGTCCGCTGTGTTGATTATCGGCGTTTCTCTTTGCGAGGGAGGAAAAACTGCTTGGCCAGTCGTCCGGCTGTTTCAGTCCAATCTGCACTTTTTCCACCATGCGTTCTGCTTTCATCAATAATCTATTTAAGCTAAGAACGCATTGTAAGTGCGAACGGGGGACTGAGTGTGACATTCCTGCAGAGGACGTTCTCCTGCCCTAACCTCCGCCACACAACAAAATGGCTGATTATGCGATTCTGCCAGACAAAGAGTCCTCCGCACCCTCCTCCCCAGCCCTGCCTCCTCTGACACCGGCTCTGGGCCTTTTGTGTGTCTGTCAAACAGAGACTAGCTGCCAGTAACCCGGTGGCCACACTGGGGGAACTTTCACCTGCCACTGCTCAAACCCGATTGAGATTGCTCAATACAAGCCAAAAACGAAATGTCATCCTTGAACAGAAACAAGCTGTAGGAATCTCCCAAATCTCCATTTACACCATATCCTGAGCCATAATCCCATCCCAGCTATCTCCATTCTTAAGTCCGTGGTAACCCCATTCCCAACATAGCATTCCCACTTCCTAACCTCATTCCCAACACTTCCATAACCCCATTCCCATGCACCAGATAACCATCCACTACGCTTCTCATACTTTTACCTAATCTTTGTACTGCTGGTGTCCTAAACCACGGGTGCCTTAAACTTTTTTTTTTGAGAGAGGGGGGGGGGTCTTGGGGGGGGGGTCCAAAGTGCAGTTAATACAGATAATACAGTGCCAAGGGCGCTAGGCTTTTAAAAGGATGAAAAATGTATGTTACATGAGCTTTTGTTACAAAGAAAATTGCATCAAAATTACATTTTTACAAGGACAGAATTCAAATATTAAAATTTGATTTAAAATCATATGTAGCAAAATCTGTTGTCATTGGGTGAGGGGGTAGGGTTTGGGTAACCTCTGGCCGAGCCGATCTTTTCAAGCCAACACTGGCCTGTTGGCCACATTTCGGGCTTCCCGGTTGTAAGCATATTGTCACTGTTGGAATGAAACTTTGGGTCTTTCATGATAAACAGACCATGAGAAATGGTCCAAAATGACTTGGAATAAAGGAATCTTCCATTGAAAGTTTATCATTTCTGAGCTGCAATTTTTTCGATCCAATAGCAACCCTTAATAATATTCCAGCTGTCAAGTACATTTCCCTCATCTGAATTTGAGCACTACAGTCAACCTAATAACCTAAAATCTAAGCCTTGCTTCTTTGGCCCAGAATTATTATGTATTACCTGCAATTGCCAATTTTAAAGTTACACTATGTATGTTTTTGGGAATTTGGAGACCCCTCTGGTTAAAATGTGTAATTGCACACAACTTGTGGAAGAACATTTTGGAACGTGGGTTGTGCTTTGGATCCCTTCCCTGAGCAGATCGATCGGATAATTGGGAGCACATTGAAAGAGTATTTAAAGAGAAGTGAAATTTCTTTGTGACATTAATATGTAAAGACGTATGATGTGTTCCGAAAAACTTCCATTCAATCTGACGCCTACCTAACATGCAGCATATTTACATTCTTTTCTCCTGAATCAGTGATGCTACTTCTTTCGATTTTTAATGCTATGTCTTTCAAATCCTAGCTTCAAAATCTGTTTTAATATCTGAAAATGCTTCCATGTACTTACTGGGAAGGTTAGTTTTTCATCTAATCGACATCCACTATTCTTTTTCACCGGCTAATCTTTTCAAGTGCAATCGTTTTCAAATAGCTCTAATAAAACACACTGCGACTGGTGTGCAGGGTCATTGTCTAATTGCTTTCCATCCCTCTCTTTCTTTATTCCCGCCGCTCTGGTTTCTGGATGGGGTGGCTGAGGAGAATGCAGGGGCCCTTGGCTCGGGAGACAAGACGAGGCAGTGTAATGAAAGACAAACAGACAGCCGCAAACACCTGTTAATGCTCGCTTCAAAGAAAAGAAAGAAAGAAAAAAAAGCATCGAGGAAAAAAAAAAAAAGAGGGAGATTGTTTGGCTGCCAAGCAACAGCTGAGGGCCCTCAGGTTGTTGACAGATCTTTATGAATCAAAAGGGGGGGAAAAAATGAAAAGGCTGGGTAATTGTTCCTCTCTCTTTTTTCTATAATAGGATATGATGAGGGATGACAGAGCTGGAAGCTGTCAGTCATACAAAACACGGACAGGGGGCTAGACCTCGAGACCTTAGATGAACCTCGAAGCTTGGCACCAGAGATATTAGTCACTGACTTATGCCCTGAAGGTCCAAAATTATTTTGAATCAGTTTAAAGGGTATGCAAATTTTATTTCGAATGTTTTTGTATGTAAGGATCCCTTTTTGTGACCAGGCTTATTGAGTGCAATGAGTATAGGCAGTATATGTGAAGTATCAGTAGTGCCAATTACACTACAATTTTGGCCGTAGACGTGCCAGTTATCAGGTTAGAATGAGTGGGCTGTAACACAAAGACAGCAAAAGAGACATCTACTGTCTTAGCAGTGAGACCCATTCTACGTTCAGTCCCTCAGGAGATAACCTGAAACCTCCACCCTTCTGGCCTATGCACCCTTATCACAAGGCCATCACGTGGGGTTAAACCATGGGAATCAGAGGACACTGCACTCTAATGTATGTCTGGTAGGGTGAGTGTTCTTGGTGAAAGGCACTTGAGTCGGAAATGGAAACGCTAGGGTGACTTCACAAAAAATAAAAAACGAGCAAGTAGAAGGCCACTCTAATGGAGGTCTGACCTGAGTTTTCTAATAGTGCCATAGTGCAGGATGACTGTAGAATGAGTAGCATTTAGAATGTTCCTTCTAATAATCAAGATAACGTAATGGTTAAGTTTTTGATTAAATTGGTGCTTGCAGAGTTTAACAAAAAGAAAATGTTCCAAAAAAGTCTTCAAACAAAGAGGACCTTGTTTGGACCAAAACCAGATCCTGACTAGAAGAATGCAATTGGAGAGTGTAGGATTGTGATGTTATCATAAATACGAAAATATTACAACAGCAGAGGTCAAGTGAGAAAAAAAGCCAGGTTTAAAAAGGATATTGTACTCCCTGAATATGGCGAGATGTCAGACATGTCCTGAAGGTCTCCACACTCAGACTTGATGAGTGATAGAGACAGACTCTCAGCTGTGCTCCCAGGGTGGGTTGGCGAACAGGACCGATGGTGCCCCATATGGTGGTTTGATGCCATCTTGGTCCGTAAGCTGGTGGTCTCCCGTGAGAGGTCCATGGAATCAGGTGAGCCTCTGTCTTTGCCTGGGTACCCTACCGATGGGGCACCAAGCGGGCCCTGGAAGGGGTACCCCATGAGAGGAAGAGGAAAGGGATGGCGAAAAGATGGCGGACTGAAGCCCATGTTGGCGGAGAGGGAGGAGGGATGGAGGGAGGGATGGTGGTGGCCTCCATGAGCACCCACGGCTGATGACTGGTGGTGGTGCTCGGATGCAGACTTGCGCACCACTAGAGGCAGTGCCTCAGTCTGATCGTTGGCACTGGGGAGCGGGACTCCACCAAATGATTCGTGAGGGCTGGGGATTATGACATCGCCAAAGCACTGAAGCCTCTGATTGGCTGTGTGAAAGTTCGGGTTGTCTCCATTGATGCTGAAACGATCCTGAGGTGCAGGAAGTGGTGGGAAAACCTGTGGGAGAGGCCGTGGAGGTTTTGCGAAGACTTTTACTACAGTGTCTACAACCTGTGACATGGCGGAATTCAGTTCCTGCTTCAGCGTCTCAGCCAGCTGTTTGCCTTCTGCATGCATAGAAGTTGGGCCTTGACCCTTGCTCCTCAGCACACCCTCCCTTTTGGGCTTCTCTCCATCTAGCAGGGCTTGTTCCTTTAGCAATGCCCTTGCCCGGTCCAGAAAGTGCTCTGGATCCAAGTCTGACATTTCGTTATCGGAACGATCGGCAGCAGAATCCCGCACAGGGCGCTCATCAATATCGCCATCAATGAGTCCAGCGTCAGAACGGCCGCTGTCTTCTGAGAGGTTTCCTCCATCATGCTCTGGGTCATTCCCTTCAGAGTCAGTGCTATCATAAATCTGAAAGAACTTCTCTTGCAGCTGTCGCAGCTGTTTCTGCATGTCCTCAAGCTGCAGCTTGAGCTGCCTGCGTTCCTCCACCTTTTGCTCTTTGCGCGCTGACACCAGCTGCTGGAAGCTCTGTTGCTGTTGAGGAAGCTTCTGCTTGCGCTTGTTCTCGCGGTAGCCATCACGTGGGCTGGACGGCTGCTGAGGACCTTCTACTTCTCCATCACCATCCCGCTCTCGTTCCTTTGTGCTGGAGTTTGACGGCATCATAACACTGGGGGAGTGGCTCATTCCCCGTATGATGTTCTCTACGCGAGCCCGCTTAGCTCGAAGGTGTTCATCATTGAGTCGTTCAACATCAAAATGACCCAGTGTGGAGCGGCCGAAGGGCGAGAGGCACTCCTGAGGGCTGTCCTGGGACGAGTTACTGCATGCATCCTCCTGAGGCACCTCAGATCCTGTGCTGGAGAGGGCACTACCAGGGAACCCTGGATCTGCTCCTCCACTTCCTCCATTTTTTGCCATGTTGCTTTTCAGAAGCTGTGAAATGATGGTGGCACCAGGAAAGGGCATCATCGCGTCCTCGTATGAGTTGGCCCTCTTAAGAAGCTTCCGGAGCACATTGGATTTGGTCTCAGTGGCATCCTCGTGCCCGAGCTGTGTCCCTTGGCACTCCAGCAGGTCCTGCTCCCGGCTGTGATGGGCGTTCATGGCCCCGAAGATGGCGGCGGATTTGGCTGCGCGGGCTGCGATACTGTCAGCTGAGGCTGCCGGTGTAGGTGTGGAAGTTGAACCCACGGTTCTCTTCACGCCGATGTCCACTCGTCTTCTTTTGGTCTGTCGGTTTAGGAGGGACTCACTGTCATGGTCCGGCATCCCTGGTGCTACTACTGAGCCATTTCTCACAGGCCAGGGCTCGCACTGTTACAGTACCACTCCAGTTATCTGCAGGCAAAGAGGGGGACAGAACAACAAAACATGGTTCACCAACAACATTTATTATAAAGCGTCCTACTTTTATTTTCTCCCAACTGGTTATATAAGGTATTGGGCTTGTTTTACATATTCCCTCTATATATTTCCCCTTACTTATTTCCTCTGTAAGAACATTATCCTATTAACCAAACAGAAGTAACAGTATAATAATTACATGATGCACAGCATTTTCCAGTCACGGTCAGGGTACATTCAAAGCAAAGGCAGAGAAGTCTAAGAAAAAAAAGGCCGCTCGTTCCTATGTCTACTTTTCATGCCTAAGACACTCTGCCTGAAACAAACCATGATTCCGCGTGTTATCCTTAACACAGTCTGTTGGAAATTGTTATTAAATTTAGATGAAATGTCGGGACCGAAGGCAAACAGAGAGCGCGGTGCACAGTGGGTGCACAGTGGGTGCACAGTGGTGAAAGCACCTCCGCTTTGCATACACGAGCAAAGTCCTACATTCTGCACGCCGCCCTACTGACAAACAGAGCAACAATTGTCGGTTCACATGGAAAACAACAACAACAACAACAACAACAGCAACAACAAAAGCTGCATAAAATTATGTTAATCGCCTTTCTACTGTCCTCAATTACATAGACCAGGACCAGGACCAGGACCGGGGACAACATGTAGGAACTTATGGTTTTAAAAAAAAACATCAAGATTAAAAACATAGAGGTGCAAAGACGAACAACAGAAATTATTCCCACGGTTATCAGACTCAGCCATCCTCTATACATACATATATATTTATATATATATATATATATATTTTTTTTTTTTTTTTTTTTTGACAGCTGGTGAAAATGAGGTTTTATTCAAAATTGTAAAAATACAACAAACTGTCATTATAAGTTTTATTTTATTATTATGGATTATTATAGTGGCATAGAGGAAGAGGTCAAAAAGGTCACGTTCAGTTTTTTGGAGGACACAGAAGCTTGTGCACAGAAATGAGGAGACAATTTCATAATTGTAAAAAAGATAAAAAGAGTTCAACAACAGGGCGTTTAGAGAAAAGGGCTCCTCTTTTCAACATATGTATACATAAATATATATATATATATATATATATATATGTTAAGCAATTCACATAACAGGCCTACATGCATCAGCTTCATATTTCACAAAGCACATTCATCACATTTTGTGTGGAAATTTGAACTTGAATCCAAAGAAAAGCAAAAAAAAAGCCAAACAAGCCAAATTCAAATTCATCCGCGACAAAAATATTAATATTTATTAAATAATGGTACATTTATATATGAATACATATTAAACTGTTTTGAGATATACGTTAAATGCGCGACTCAAACAGGCCTACATGGTGATCGCACGAGCAAGTAGCAGGAGTCCGGCTCCGATTTTCCAAACTGATATTTTACACGTAGACTGGCTCACCGCCGCTCCTTCACGGCGAATGACCGCGTCGCTTGAAAACGAGTGGAGAAAGGAAAGACTGAGGCTTTCAATTCACGGCTTTTGTCTGGTCCGTTTAAAGCGCCCGATCCATACGCACCAAGTTCTGCTCTTAGAACTGAACCCGGTGTTGGAGTTCCAGCACAAACCAGACGCTTTAATAAATTAGTTAATCAATTAATTAATTAACAAGTAACTTTGTTTCACGGCGTGATATCTCGGAGATGAGTGTGGAGGAACCGGCGAGTTTCGCTCCTCAGTGTGAGAGAGGAAGAGCAGGCTGAAATTCAGCCCAACTTCCCCACGCACTCGGAAAAAAAACGCAGAATATTCCTTTATTCGGATTCGCCACTGTTATTTGGCTTTGCTTTAGGATGATGGCAGAAGGAAGGACCTCATGTTCGAGCCCGCAGAGGCTCAGCCCAGCCATCCATGGACCTGTATCTCTCTTCCATCCCGCCGATGTGGTTTACATGTTTGCGCAATAGCGCTTATGACAGCGCACCATCTGCGCGCTTACTGTTATTAAAACCGCTAAAAACGCGCTCAGCCCTACAGACTGATCTGAACCAAACCGGGTCTAAACGGTCCAAAACGACCCACTGGGCGAACTCAGAGAGGCGCAAACGGGGGTGCGTGCGCGCGCGCGCCAGACGCCTCCCCAGCACCTGTCTGTCTTTCCTCACCGCGCACCTGTCTCCCTCCCCACGCATGCGCAACAAGCCTCGCCGCTGTTCGGTCCGTTTCGCAGAAGCGGAGGCGCAGGTAAAAGCTCCAGCTCCCCCTTCGCTCACGTTCAGGACGGCTTAGCGCGTCGTCCCGCTGAAAGGAGGAAGAAAAAAAGCGAAAGAGATCAAAGCAGCGTCGCTCACAGTCAGAACCACAAGCGTTTAAGTTCAAGCGCGCAAAGGCGCAAAACGAAAACATAAGTTTGCGGGTGTTGGACGAGGTTAAAGCTCAAACAGAGCAAATAAACCCGCACACCCCGGCCCTCCCCGGGGGAACGACCGGCCGGGACAGCGCTCTTAGGAGGGGAGGGGTGCGCACAAAGCCCCAGCGAGGGGCAGAACTCAAGCCTAAACTACCTAAAACCGCTGCTGCGAACGCGCAAAACACTGCAAATGCGGGGAAAGTGAAGCGCAGAAGCGCGTGTAAGGGAGAGCAGCGCGAGCGAACCAGAGGCAGGTTTAAAACACCGTCACGGACACTTCAACCAGCGCGAGCGCCAAAGCGCAAAAATCGGCTTTCCCTTGTTTTTTTGCCTCATTTAAGGCGCAAAACGTCCGATTTGCGCTTTGTTCCGTTTCCAAGAGCTGCACCAGAGGGTTTACTCACCTTGCGAGTGGACAGAAGCCGGACAAAAGAGGAAAAAATCCCTGTTTCTTTTATCCGAGAGAGAGAAAAAAAGAGTGAAGTAGAGAAAAAGGACGTGCTCGAAGCGCGCGATGTAACTGAGCGATGCGCGTGGGAGAGAGAGAGAGAGAGAGGGGGAGAGAGAGGGAGAGAGAGGGATGAGGGAGAGAGCGCGTGTGTGTGATAGAGAGGGAGAGAGTGAGTGTGTGTATGTGAGAGAGAGAGAGAGAGAGAGAGAGTGTGTGTGTGTGTGTGTGTGTGTGTGTGTGAGGGAGAGAGAGAGAGAGAGAGAGAGACAGAGCGCGCGCCGGTGCTCTGGTTTTTTTGCGGCTCCTCCGGCAGCGCGAGCCACTTAAAGACGAGAGCGAAGGAAACAGGAAGGACCCTCCGCGCGCGTCACGAGGCAGCAGCGTCGTCGTGGTGATGTAACGGCGCGCGCTGCCAATAAGGAGCGACTGGAGGCTCGCGAGGGGGATGAGGACAAAACAGCTGAAAGAAAAGATAAAGAAGCCTCTCTTCTCTTGCCTCTTACTACCTTTGCTGACAAGGCGATGGGGCTTCATTAGGAAAGGATTTGTGGCGAAGTTGGTCGATTAATTGTCGATTATTGTTGGTAAATAACCGCAGTTTAGCGGCATTTGAAGCTGTTTGCGCATCTATTCGCAAGTTGTGGGTGAAACGCAGTTTACAACATAAGGCAAGGCTTTGCTTACAACCTTTGCCGGGGCTTAGTTTGCAGTTAAGATGGTTTGCAAACATTTGTAATCGTCGATTAACAGCGATCATTTTTTGATATTTTAAGCTTTTGGAGGCTTTTTGGTGGAATGTTTTCACTATGCTGCGCATGAGATGGGCATTTGTGAAAATGTGGTACACTAGCCTGTCTGTCTATCTATCTATCTATCTATCTATCTATCTATCCGTCTGTCTATCTATCTATCTATCTATCTATCTATCTATCTATCTATCTACTAAATCAACGCTAATAATTCATCAGCTTTAGAAATAAAATTGTCTTCTTTGCTGAAAACGGGTGTGGGATGGTATAGGCTGCCTGACTTTAGGCTTGTTTATTTTTCAAAACAATAAATAAGCCTTGTCATATTCCATCTTATTTTTGTTTGATAGACAGGGATTAAATATTTTTATTATTTCATATATATGTATATATATATATTTTTTTGCGTGAATCTGTCCGAAGTGTCTCTTCTGAGTTGTCGTTAGTTTTTTTTCCCCACCCGTTTTAGTCACGTACCGCCTCCTAGCGCAGGGATTGGCTGGCAGTCCTCGCAAAGCGTTCGAGAGCCGCAGGCAGTCTGCGAGTACAAACTCCTAGCCAATCACAGCGCGGGGGGCGGGGCTTGTCGGCCTTGTCGGAATACGGGTGGGAAAAAAATATAACGTCGCGCGCTTCTCTGAGATGTGGCGCTGCTTTTCCCCCCGCAGCTTTCAGTGTTTGGACAAATTCACTGCGTGAAAAATATACTAATGAGTTTCCTTCTGTGTTTACTTGTTCAGTCCCTGCAGGAGGTTTTAAGGTCTTTTCTAGATGAGTTTACACACACACACACACACACACACACACACACACACACACACGCAAGCGCGCACACACATAGCATCACAGGATTCGAGAAAAAGTGAAAAACGGCATCCGTGCATGTTTCTGCTTATTTCTTTGATTGTATATAGACAAGCTATTGCATATTATTTATGCAAATTACATCATTATTAATATTTTGCTGGGCATTTTTGGGGTCAGTCTGAAGCTGCGGGGTCTCGGCTCTCACCCCCCGCCCCTTCCCATTTATTCATTTTATTTGTTATTTAATTTAATTTAATTTAATTTATTTTTTCCTTTATGTGAAATTTTCCCCTTGGTTTGCTTTTCAGCCTGAACCTAAAACGCACGTTTAAATTCCGGAGACGGTTCATTAAAACACGTAACCTGCGTGATTTGTTTGCTCGATTTGAGAAAAATACAATCGCAATCACGTAAAATTACAGTAAATAATGTAAACAAACGCCTTCGTCCGCGAGGCGTAACAGCGCACGGTCTGCGCGCGCTGTTGACACTGTTGATAGTGAAAAAAAGACACTGTCGCATCGGCATCAACACGAAAGTCGAGGTTACAATGAGCAACACGTCTAAAATCGTCTGTACGCACTGAATGCGGTTATAATGCAGTTATCACGCGACTTTATGCGACTCCACATTTGCCTGCTGGAATGGTTCTTCAGTTCGAGGGAGAACGTGCTGTATATCGTTGTATATAGAACCTTTTTATTTTAAATGGTTCCACATAGCACCAAACATGGCTCTGCTATTGTATCGATGTCAGGCGAACCCGTTTTGGTGCTATAAAGAACCTTTTTTTAAAACAAAATGTAGAACCGCATACAACACATTCTCCATCAGTCTCCCACCGCGCACAGAACCCTTGAAGCGTGAGGATGGCTCTATCTAGAACTGCAGAACCCATCGCTGTAAACAGAGCCGTGGTTTTAAGGCTGTGGAATGAGGAGGTTCTCGTTTCTGCTGCGGCGCAGTGAATTTATAAACAGAAACATTAATAACGTGGAGATCTGCTGTGTAATAAACATGTTATTATGACGGTGAAAGCACAGAGTCAGAGTCAGAGTCAGAGTGAGGGTCAGGAGCGGTCAGCGCGGCGATGGGGCAGTGACCGCTGTTTGGGCCGCAGCATGCCTCTCTCTGTCTCTCTCTGTCTGTCTCTCTCTCTCTCTGTCTCTCTCTGTCTGTCTCTCCCCCCCCCCCTCTCTCTCTGTCTCTGTCTCTCTCTGTCTGTCTCTCCCCCCCCCCTCTCTCTCTCTGTCTCTGTCTCTCTCTCTCTGTCTCTGTCTCTCTCTCTCTGTCTCTCTCTGTCTGTCTCCCCCCCCCCCCCTCTCTCTCTGTCTCTGTCTCTCTCTCTCTGTCTCTCTCTGTCTGTCTCTCCCCCCCCCCTCTCTCTCTCTGTCTCTGTCTCTCTCTCTCTGTCTCTGTCTCTCTCTCTCTGTCTCTCTCTGTCTGTCTCTCCCCCCCCCTCTCTCTCTCTGTCTCTGTCTCTCTCTCTCTGTCTCTGTCTCTCTCTCTCTGTCTCTCTCTGTCTGTCTCTCCCCCCCCCCTCTCTCTCTCTGTCTCTGTCTCTCTCTCTCTGTCTGTCTCTCTCTCTCTGTCTCTCTCTGTCTGTCTCTCTCCCCCCCCCTCTCTCTCTCTGTCTCTGTCTCTCTCTCTCTCTCTCTCTCTGTCTCTCTCTCTCTCTCTCTCTGTCTCTCTCTCTCTCTGTCTCTGTCTCTCTCTCCCCCCCCCCCCCCTCTCTCTCTCTCTCTCTGTCTCTCTCTCTCTCTCTCTCTGTCTCTCTCTCTCTCTGTCTCTATCTCTCTCTCTGGTGGGCACGCGGAATGGAAAACACGTCCGAACATGAAAGAGGGAAAAAAACAACAACAGGGAAAGCGCGAGGAGGTGCCACGCGCGCGTGTGTGTGTGTGTGGTACCTGCCCGTCGCGAGCGCTCCCGGAGCTGTCCGGTGGGCACGCGGTGGCGAGGTGGTAAGGGTTATGTGTTCTTTTATGGAGAATCTGGCGAGCGCGAGCTCTCTGGACAGTGTGGGCATTTCGTGAGGGTGTGCGCGAGCGCGCGGAAGGCCTTTGCTGCACCGGGTCTGGCGGGTGAACGTGCGAGCGCGCGCGCTCTGACCCTCTTTCTGTTGTCTTTGGCTGATCTGCTGATTAAAAACCCCCCCGGACAAATGATGTTACAGACCATAACAGACAGACCGTTATTACTATTACTATTATTATTATTACTATTATTACTATTATTATTACTACTATTATTATTATTATTACTATTATTGTTACTATTATTACTACTATTATTACTATTATTGTTACTATTATTATTGTTATTATTATTCTTTGTTGCAGTGAAAATGCAACACAGTTTCTTTTTATTGATATTATTATAATTATAATAATAACAATAATAATAATAATTATTATTATTATTATGGTTGTTATTATTATTATTATTATTATTATTATTATTATTATTATTATTATTATTATCTCAGCGCGCGCAGGTCTTCGTTGCTTTTTTTTTTTAATGCGTTTTCGTCTGAAGGGAAGCGGATGGGCGCGCGCAGAC
>NC_051214.1:5806192-5868692 GCF_015220715.1 Pygocentrus nattereri
CTCTCTCTTTCTCCCTCTCTCTCTCTCTCTCTCTCTCTCTCTTTCTCTCTGTCTCTTCCTCCCAGCTTTCCTCTCTCTCTCTCTCTCCCTCTCTCTCTCTCTCTCCCTCTCTCTCTCTCTTTCCTCTCTGTCTCTTCCTCCCAGCTTTCCTCTCTCTCTCTCTATTCTCTCTTTCTCTCTTTCTCTCTCTTTCTCTCTCTCTCTCTCTCTCTCTCTCTCTCTCTCTATCCTCTCTGTCTCTTCCTCCCAGCTTTCCTCTCTCTCTCTCTCTCCTCTTTTTCTTCCTCCCAGCTTTCCTCTCTCTCTCTCTCTCTGTCCTCTCTTTCTCTTCCTCCCAGCTTTCCTCTCTCTATCTCCCTCTCTCTCTCTCTCTCTCTCTCTCTCTCTCTCTCCTCTCTTTCTCTTCCTCCCAGCTTTCCTCTCTCTATCTCCCTCTCTCTCTTTTTATCCTCTCTTTTTCTTCCTCCCAACTTTCCCCCCTCTCTCTCTCGCTCTCTCTCTATCCTCTCTTTCTCTTCCTCCCAGCCTTCCTCTCTCTCTCTCTCTCTCTCTCTCTCTCTCTCTCCTCTCTTTCTCTTTCTCCCAGCTTTCCTCTCTCTCTCCCTCTCTCTCTCTCTCTCCTCTCTTTCTCTTCCTCCCAGCTTTCCTCTCTCTCTCTCTGTTTCTTTCTCCATCTACTTTTTTCTTTTGCCTTTCTCCATTCTTTTTCAGTTAATCTCCATCTGATGGATAAATAAAGTTAAACCAATTTTTTTAAAAATCGCATAGCAGTATTAATAAATGAAAGATAATTTGCAAAAAAGCACTTGACGAGTTTATTTAATTATGTCAGCTATCAGTCACTGCCCTTAATTCAGATTCAGTGAAAACTGATTTTAATAATTTGGCCAAAAATGTGATTCACACGTTTTCCCTCCTCACCGCCAAATCCAGTGGATCAGCCGAGATGTTTGCTGTCTCAGTTTTCTTCTTTGGTTTTCACTCTGGAGCTATGAGGCTGACGTTGGACAGCCAGCTGGCAATGGGTTGTCACAGCAATAAACAGCAGTATAGATATCAGCAATAAACAGTGCTATAGGTAACAGCACATCATATAGCAACAATGACCACATAAACCTGTTTACGATTACAGTGACATGGTGTGAGGGGAGTATGCAGGGATTTAAGCACGTAGTTTAGTTGAATTAGCCTCACAGCTCCAGTGCAAAGCTAAAGATGGAAACTTTAGACACCAAACGTGTTTTATCTGGTCAATTAGCCGTAAGAAGAACGTCCATTACTGAGCACTGAAAATTCACCTTTGGCAAACAGCACCCCATTACCCTTTGATGTTTGTCCACAGGTATTTAGTGAGCGTCATCTGAGCCCCACTTCATTGTTTCAGTGGTATGGTCCAGTTCCAGAGGTGTCCCTGTCTGACCTACCTTATGGTCAAAACATCCAAATATAGGCGCATCTCCATGATGCACAACCGGCCGTCTCACCCTGCCCACCGTAACCCCTCTGCACGCATAAAACGACGTTAAACGATGGAATAACAGAGATAAGCGCCTGTGCGTTTGTACTGTGCAGGTTTGGACGCCGATTCTACTCGCTACACTTTCCAAGTGCCCCCTGGGGGGTAACCGGGAGGGGAAGGTGGGGGTGGATGTTACATCTGAATCATTTAGCTCGTGCTAAAGAGAGTGATCACAAGGAGCCGCTAAGATATCTTCCAATAACAAAAGCCACCGGCTGTAAAAATCAAACGAGGCCCGGCCAAAATCAGACCGAAACGCCTTGCTGGAAAATCCATTAAAGGCCAGACGACACTTTTATGGGAGGCCCAGCGAGGGGCCATGGTCGAGAAAAAAAACACTTCAAATGGGTCAGAGCTGGGGTCAGGATGGCTCAGCTTTTACCCATTTTAATTACAGGAGCAGGTCGCCAGGCTATTTTAGCAAATTGACATATTCAGACTGCAGATTTTGAGGTGGAGTTGAGCAGTTTTAAAAATAAAGCGATTTCGGTGGATTACACGGAAGAACCACCACAGGAACCCTAAAGAATCTTTCAGTCGATGGTTCTTTATGCCAAATCCATGGTATTTTAAGATAAGATACTATATATAAAGTATATATAATACTAAGGATAAAATATGTAAAATAAAAATATAGATCACCGCTGTCGGAAAAAAACTGTGCATCTCCAAAATGGTCACTTTACAGGAGAAGGAAAAAACACACTTCACTTTTAATGTAAGTCAATGGAACCAGACGTCTCTCCAAGTCATTTTGGGCTGCTTCTGTTGGTCCACTCATCATGAATTTTACGCACAATGTAAGGAATAACAGGCATTTTCAAATCATGTCAAAAACAAAAAAATGACAAAAATGGAGAGGTTTTGTTCCAACAGTGATATATATATATATATATATATATATATAACTATATAGGGTTTAGTATGATGTTGGTCCACCCTTTGCAGCTATAACAGCTTCAACTCTTCTGGGAAGGCTTTCCACAAGGGTTAGGAGTGTGTTTATGGGAATTTTTGACCGTTCTTCCAGAAGCACATTTGTGAGGTCAGACACTGATGTTGGATGAGAAGGCCTGGCTCACAGTCTCCGCTCTAATTCATCCCAAAGGTGTTCTGTTGGGTTGAGGTCAGGACTCTGTGCAGGCCAGTCAAGTTCTTCCACACCAAACTCGCTCATCCGTGTCTTTATGGACCTGCTTTGTGTATTGGTGCGCAGTTATGGTGGAACAGGAAGGGGCCGTCCCCAAACTGTTCCCACAAAGTTGGAGCATGAAATTGTCCAAAATCTCTTGGTGCTGAAGCTTTAAGAGTTCCTTTCACTGGAACTGAGGGGCCGAGCCCAACTCCTGAAAAACAACCACACACCATGATCCCCCCTCCACCAAACTTTACACTTGGCACAATGCAGTCAGACAAGTACCGTTCTCCTAGCAACCGCCAAACCGAGAGCGATCCATCGGTTTATATGAATCATATATGAACTATATCTGAAGGTGGAGGATAACTATTCCACGCTCAACTCAGTTTTCTTTATGTGGTTAGTTAACTGTGTTCAGGCTCTTCTCTACATTCTCAGAAAAAAGGTACTAAACCATCACTGGGGCAGGACCCCTCTTGTCACTGTCTCAGTACCTTTACTCAGGGTATATAATTGTACCGTAATGCATAGAAATAATATTTTTAAGCTGTACTGACTCGACACACATTATGGCAAATTTTCTATTTAGTTTTTTATATAGCTCCACAAATAAATAGATATCACGCATTACAATTGGCAGAAAAATGTGATATTTAAGTGTAAACATGTAGTAAATTTTAAACATGTAATTCGGCCAGGAGTAAATATATAACTCGCATGTAAAGGCCATTTTGACTGGATGTTAAATACATAAAAAGGTGGTCTCTGACTTTTGTACAGCACTTTAAAGTAATCAAACACTTCAAAATTCAGACACAAGCATCAACTTCACTCTTTATATTTGCATAACAAACTTCAGGCATTCATGTCATGATCATGTCAATCATGCATTCAATCGGGGGGGGGGGTCTAAACTTTTGACTGGTACTGTATGCATACAGACACACACACACACACACACACACACACACACCCTGGAGGAGAGAATCATCAGCCATCGGGCTCATAAATCTCCCTCTCAGTGGTGAGGAGGGCACTCTGCACCTTGTAGGAAACGCCCACATTAAACGCTGAATAAACCATAACATCCTGTCCCAGAACGGACCCGCGGGCCTCCAGGAGAGCTCTGGGCTGAGGGGGGGTCACCTGCCCTCTCCCCTCACCTCCCTCCCTCCATCCCTCCATCCCTCCATCTCCTTCCTTCTCTTCCGCCTGGCCGTGTCTTTCGCCTCAGCATCTGCTCAGATTCTGGAGGGGTTTTTCCATCCCAACGACTTCCTGCTCCCTGTGATGTCAGAATGGGGGGAAGTGGGCACTTAAGAGGAGGATGAAAACACCCTCTTCCTGTCGTGTGCCAGAACTGCTCGAGCGGCAGCGCGGACAGGTGTGTGTGTGTCGGTGTGTGTGTGTGTGTGTGTGTGTGTGTGTGCGCGCATGGCTGAATCCCCACAGAGGAAACATCAGATTTCTGGAACGCTGGATGGAGAAAACATTTTACGCCCTATAATGCTCGGTACGCCCGTAAGGGTGTGACCAGGAGGTTGACTTGATCATTCGATTACCAGGCAAAACGGCCCGTTGTTCATTTTTAGGAGTCAGGAAAAAATTTTCACAGCACTGTGGAGTTGAAGTCCATCTGATTCACTGATAACCTTCCTTTACTCTTTTCTTCAATAAGCACCCCCACCGGACCACCACAGAGCGGCTACTGTTTGGGTGGTGGATCATTCTCAGCACTGCACTGAAACTGGTGTGTTAGTGTGTGTTGCGCTGGTACAAGTGGATCAGACCCAGCAGTGCTGCAACACTGTGTCCACTCACTGCCCACTCTATTAGACACTCCTACCTTGTTGGTCCAACTTGTCGGTGTCAAGTCATGGACATGCTCATCTGTTGTTGCACAGTTTGTGTAAGTCATCCCCTTTTTGGTTGGCGGACTATTCTCAGTCCTGCCGTGATACCGAGCTGTATAAAAACTCCAGCAGCACTGCTGTGTCTGATCCGCTCAGACCAGCGCAACACACACTAACACACCACCACCACGTCAGTGTTACTGCAGCGCTGAGAATGATCCCAGGTGAAAAGCACGATAAGCGAATGTTTTAAAACAGAACAATGAAATAAAAGTCCTGGAGACGAGACGGGGTTGTGTGGAGTCGATACAGCTCAGAACATAGACTTTTAATGGATTATGGTCCAATTATGTTTCCTGACTGAAGGTATAGAGGTCCAGCCTTGAGGGGACCACCCCAGTGACCAGAGGGGGAACTGACCCAGTGACAGCTTCGTATCTCTATTTCTGAGACTGTAGTGTGTTTGGAGCTGCTACAAATGCATCAGACACAGCGGTGTTACTGTGGTTTTTACACACCACCCATAAATATCCACCCCTGTGACCAGAAACTGACCGCTCACAAGGTGCTAGAGGCACAAACTGTGCTTTAACAGATGGGCTACAGCCTGTAACTGCACATACAACAGAGGCGCTTCCTCTGAAGTGGCCAGTGTGTGTTTGCACATTGATTTTGGTTCAGCATCACAAGTTGGACATATGCTGACCGTTCCCTGCTTGTTTACCACCATCATTTACTATTCATCCATTCAGCTCACCATAAACAAAACACTCACATTAGCACCGCTTTTTAATTATTAAAGCTCCCGGTTTCACACTCCTTTGTCCCGCTCACCCTCAGTCTGCTGGGATTACCAAAAACGTGTTGACTCAGGATGATCTTTGACCTCACAAAGCTGAAGGAGCTACGCACCGTGTTTGAAAAGGTCAGCACTTACAAGGCAACTTATGCCAACAGTAAGATTAGCAGGCACAAAAGAGCAACACTGACAAAGCCGTTTGGTTACTCTTATCTAACTGGCCATCTTGGACTTCACTACAATTCTCCAGCCAAGCGGAATCAGTTCCATTTGGATTCTTTTTCCAGTTTCCACATAGCTTTGGGGCTTTGCTTTGGTCAGCGGTCAGTGAGAGTGGGCAGTTTTGAGTTCCAAAACAAAAGTGTTGAACATCAGTCATGTTATTTGATGCTAAAACCCAGCAACCCAAGACCGCATGCCAATGTTGTAGTGACCAGGTTGCTGTTTGGGCAATTCCTGACAATTCCTAACTTACAATTCCAATGTAAGTAAGTTATGGTAACGTATCAGTATAGGTGGACATTATGATGTGCCGGTAATGCTCCTACATTTACATTTACATTTTATGGCATTTGGCAGACGCTCTTATCCAGAGCGACTCACAGTTTGATCATTTTACACAGGTAGGCGAAGGTGGTGTTAGGAGTCTTGCCCAAGGACTCTTATTGGTGTAGTGTAGGGTGTTTTACCCAGGTGGGGATTGAACCCCAGTCTACAGCGTACAAGGCAGAGGTGTTAACCATTACACTATACTAACCTAGGAAGCCATATCAAGCCTGTAATTGGTAGATAACTGGCTGCTTATTACTTTATTGAGCAATACATGAGCTGAATTAAGCTGTCCTTGCAGAGCACTTTCATTATTCTATTATACATCACAATCTTTTGCATAATGGCTTGGGTGTCCATTATTGTGTCCTTATAAAGTCAACAGCAGGCAACCTAACCTATCAAGCCAACACCTTCAAAATAACTGGCTGCTTATTACTACTTTCTGAAGCGAAGCCACCACAGGATTTTCCAAAGCACATTTAATTGTATTTTACACATCAAATTCTTTAGCATAACGTTTTAGTCCATTATTAAGCTCTGCAAAGCCTGGTAACTAACTTAACACTCTGATAAGATGCAGTCAGTTTAGAAGCAAATTACATGGAGACCCCATGTTTCTACACCAGCAGTTAACGCCTTATTACACTATAACCAGAAAACTCAACTTAATACAAGGTGTTTATCCTTATTATGAGCCACTTGGTGATTTATTATTGAGCTGTTGCTTTAAATCAAAAGAGCATTCACACATTATAGGCCCAATGATTTGGTAATGCACTGAAAAATAATTATTCACTGTAATTACCACTTAATAAGGTAGTAATAACAGTGAATTAGCAGTGAGTGGCGTGATTAGGCTTAATAAGTGCATTACAGAGGCATTAAAATGCCCCACCCCCATTATTGACCATTTCATTTACACTCTGCATCAACACCCCTGCACAGTTTAAGGCACAGTTGCTGTTTATATGTTGAATTTACAATATTGGTGGAAAATGCAATGAAAATAGTGTCTTTGCAGAAGTTATGGCCCATTGTGTTTTACGTCTTATTTGTTTTCCATGCCATTTTGTCAAAAGTGAATGAATACACGTTACACATGAATAACATGCAACGACACTACTAATCAATCAATCAACACTGCTGATGATGAGTCGATGTTACAGGTGGATTACAGAAGTACAGCTCTTGTAATTACACATGTGTACCTTTGAACACACTACAGATCAGATGTCCTTTCCAGCAGGAAGGATGTGTGTTTTACATAATATTACATTTCTATTTTACATAATTACTTTGGAATAACTGTGTTGTAACATTGTAATCTAATCACATCACTGCTGGTCTGTCACATCACAGACCGGTTTAAAGCTGAAACTGGTTACAGTGTCTCAGCACTAGCAACATCAATGCTGGCTAAACGTTAGGAAAGCTTGCCTGACTACAAATGTAATTACATTTATGTAATTACCTTCGTGTAACTACATGCGAGAGAATAGGGCATTACACCTATCATAATACACTTGTGTAATTACACAAAAGACACGTGTAATTATATGACAGAATAGGCTCTAATAACTATTAAAACACATGTGCAATTACATGAGAGAAAATATGATGTTATAACTATTAAGACACGTGTTATAACATGCAAGAATAGGCTGTAATAAGTATTAAAACATGTGTAATTACATGAGAGAGAATAGGCTGCTATAACAGTAAAGACACATGTGTGATAACATGAGAGAATAGACTGTAATAACTATTAAGACACTTTTTCAATTACATGAGAAACAATAGGATGCTATAACTATTAAGACACATGTGTAATAACATGAGAGAGAATAGGCTGTTATAACTGCAAAGACACATGTAATTACAAGAGAGAGAATAGGCTATTTTAACTGCAAAGACACATGTAATTACATGAGAGAATAGGCTGTTATAACTGCAAAGACATGTGTAATTACATGAGAGAATAGGCTGTTATAACTGCAAAGACACGTGTAATTACAGGAGAGAGAATAGGCTGTTATAACTGCAAAGACACGTGTAATTACATGAGAGAATAGGCTATTTTAACTGCAAAGACACGTGTAATTACATGAGAGAATAGGCTGTTATAACTGCAAAAACATGTGTAATTACATGAGAGAATAGGCTATTATAACTGCAAAGACATGTGTAATTACATGAGAGAATAGGCTGTTATAACTGCAAAGACATGTGTAATTACATGAGAGAATAGGCTATTATAACTGCAAAGACATGTGTAATTACATGAGAGAGAATAGGCTGTTATAACTGCAAAGACACATGTGTAATTACATGAGAGAGAATAGGCTGTTATAACTGCAAAGACACGTGTAATTACATGAGAGAGAATAGGCTGTTATAACTGCAAAGACACATGTGTAATAACATGAGAGAGAATAGGCTGTTATAACTATTAAGACACATGTGTAATAACATGAGAGAATAGGCTGTTATAACTATTAAGACACATGTGTCATAACATGAGAAAATAGGCTGTTATAACTATTAAGACACATGTGTAATAACATGAGAGAATAGGCTGTTACAACTATTAAGACACGTGTAATAACATGAGAGAGAATAGGCTGCTATAACTATTAAGCCACATGTGTAATAACATGAGAGAGAATAGGCTGTAATAACTATTAAGACACATGTGTAATAACATGAGAGAGAATAGGCTGTTACAACTATTAAGCCACATGTGTAATAACATGAGAGAGAATAGGCTGTAATAACTATTAAGACACATGTAATAACATGAGAGAGAATAGGCTGTTACAACTATTAAGCCACATGTGTAATAACATGAGAGAGAATAGGCTGTAATAACTATTAAGACACATGTAATAACATGAGAGAGAATAGGCTGTAATAACTATTAAGACACGTGTAATAACATGAGAGAGAATAGGCTGCTATAACTATTAAGACACATGTGTAATAACATGAGAGAGAATAGGCTGTTACAACTATTAAGCCACATGTGTAATAACATGAGAGAGAATAGGCTGTAATAACTATTAAGACACGTGTAATAACATGAGAGAGAATAGGCTGTTACAACTATTAAGCCACATGTGTAATAACATGAGAGAGAATAGGCTGTAATAACTATTAAGACACGTGTAATAACATGAGAGAGAATAGGCTGTTACAACTATTAAGCCACATGTGTAATAACATGAGAGAGAATAGGCTGTAATAACTATTAAGACACGTGTAATAACATGAGAGAGAATAGGCTGTTACAACTATTAAGCCACATGTGTAATAACATGAGAGAATAGGCTGTTACAGGCTTTAAGATACTTTTGTGTGATGAGGCAAAACTTTGTTACTCATGTGCAAGTACATAAGGTGTCTCTCTGTGATCCATCAGTAACAGTGATTAAACCATTAGTAGTTCCGTTGTTGTTACGTAGGTTATCCATGTGTAACTACACAATTAGAGTCACTTAATATAATGTGGGGCCCATTAATGTTTCATCAAATTCAAATGATCATTAAATCACCTCCACTAACAAAGACAAGTGCGTGGTTAATAAAGCTCTCCACTTGTTTGAATGAGCTACACATGAAAAGTAATTCATATAAAATGACAACATGCTCTCGTGACTTCTAAGGGTTAAAGAACAGAAAGGCATTTCATGAGCTTGTGAAACATTTCAGGGTATTTAGCAATCCATAAGCTGTGGAGGGTCTCTAAAGCCACTACCTTTGAAACCCCCCCTGAGGTGAGAACTTGATGGAGAAATTTAGAAAAATGAGAGTGAGCGTTTTCATTGCTGTCGGCTGAAGCCAAGCGAGCAGAAACCTGCCAGACGTGTATTAGTCTTTACACCGGGTTACAAAACAATGCTCTGCATGTGTGTGTGTGTGTGTGTGTGTGTGTGTGAAGCCTCATCCCTACAGGCCCACCTCAGTCTGGGTTACTGTTTTAGAAACCCCTCTTTCTCCCCAACAACAGTTTGTTTGATGGCCATGCAGGAGACCTTCAGGGAGTTCCATAATTCAGCTGCTGGAATCTCCACCTATGAGTGTGTGTGTGTGTGTGTGTGTGTGTGTGTGTGTGTGTGTGTGTGTGTGTGTGTGTGTGTGTGTGTGTGTGTGTGTTTGTCACCTTGGCCGCTCCCACAGGGAAAGTGACAGCAGCGTTTTTTCAGCCGCTGACCCGCAAAGAGGACACTGGGACAAAACAGAGGCACTTCCTGTTCAGAGAGAGCGAAAAATAGAGAGAGAGAGAGAGAGAGAGAGAGAGAGAGGGAGGGAGAGTAAAGAGGGAAAAAGGGAGATCAAGAGAAAGAGAGAGAGTCAGCAAAGAGGGAAAAAGGAGAGGAAGAGAGAAACAGCAAAAAAGGGAGAGAGGAAGAGAAAGAGAGAGATAGACAAAGAGAGAAAAACAGATAGAGAGAGAGAGAGAGAGGGCAAGAGGGTGAGAAAGAGCGGGAGAGAGAGAAGAGAGGACAAAGGGAAAAAAGACAGAGAGAAGGAGAGGGAAAGAGGTTGAGAAATGAATGGGACAGATGGAGAGAGAAGACAAAAGAGAGAAGGACAGAGGGAGAGTAAAGAGAGAGAGGGCAAAACAGAGAAGGAGGACACAAAAGAGGAGTGAGAGAGATACAGAGGACAGAGAGAGAGAAAGAAATGAGAAGATACAGAAAGACAACAAAAGAGAAAAGGGGGAGAGTGAAGATCAGGAGGAGAGACAGAGTAAAGAGGCAAAACGGACGACAGACGGAGAGGAGTGACAGAGAGGAGAGAGAGAGCATGGACAGAGGGATAGAGAGAGTGGGAGACAGGGGGGAAGAAAGAGAGAGAGGGAGAGAGAGAGGAGATATAGAAATACAGAGAGAGATATAAAGAGAGAGAGAGATAAAGAGAGAGAGAGAGAGATAAAGAAAGGAGAGAGAGAGAAAGAGAGAGATAGAGAGAGAGAGAGATAAAGAGAGGAGAGAGAGAGTGAGAGAGAGATAAAGAGAGGAGAGAGAGAGAGATAAAGAGAGGAGAGAGAGAGAGAATGAGAGAGAGATGAAGACTGGAGAGAGAGAGTGAGAGAGAGATAAAGAGAGGAGAAAGAGAGAGAGAGCGAGAGAGAGAGAGAGAGAGAGAGAGAGAAAGAGAGAGAGCAAGAGAAAGAGAGATAAAGAGAGGAGAGAGAGAGAGAGAGAAAGAAAGAGAGAGAGAGCATGAGAAAGAGAGAGAAAGAGAGATAAAGAGAGGAGAGAGAGAGAGAGAGAGAGAGAGAGCGAGAGAGAGAGAGAAAGAGAGAGAGAGCAAGAGAAAGAGAGAGAAAGAGAGATAAAGAGAAGAGAGAGAGAGAGAGAAAGAAAGAGAGAGAGAGAGCGAGAGAGAGAGAGAGCAAGAGAAAGAGAGAGAAAGAGAAGAGAGAGAGAGAGAGAGAGAGAGAGAGAGAAAGAGAGAGAGAGAGAGAGCGAGAGAGAGAGAGAGAAAGAGAGAGAGCAAGAGAAAGAGAGATAAAGAGAGGAGAGAGAGAGAGAGAGAGAGAGCGAGAGAGAGAGAGAAAGAGAGAGAGAGCAAGAGAAATAGAGAGAAAGAGAGATAAAGAGAAGAGAGAGAGAGAGAGAGAAAGAAAGAGAGAGAGCGAGAGAGAGAAAGAGAGAGAGCAAGAGAAAGAGAGAGAAAGAGAGATAAAGAGAGGAGAGAGAGAGAGAGAGAGAAAGAGAGAGAGAGCATGAGAAAGAGAGAGAAAGAGAGATAAAGAGAGGAGAGAGAGAGAGAGAGAGAGAGAGAGAGAGAGAGAGAAAGAAAGAAAGAGATTGTTATTGAGTGAGCAAATCCTGACTAAGGCCTTCTTTTATTCCGGGCCTTCCAGAAGCTTCCGAAAGAGCAGATTCAATCTTGTGTGTTCAGCACGGTGAGGTCATGGTGTGTGTGAGTGTGTGTGGAGTGACTTCCTATCATAGCGGCGTGTTCTCCCCTCGTCTCTTTGATGTGCTGTTTTGTCCGTTCGCTGTGTTTGCCCAGGCGCTGAAACGCTCCCATTAAAATCGGAGAAGAGAAACTGTTTTAAAAACAGAAGCTGAAACAGAGCAGAGTAAACGAGCAGGTGTGGGTGTCAGCGGGGGGCCGTCAGAGCGGGAACCGTCCCCCCAAACTCAGCTTTTCAAAACCCGCCGAGGCCCCAGGAACGAGAGAGAGTGACAGGCCGCATTAAGGGACGGACAGATGAAGTGTCAAGGAGGGATGGAGAGAGAGAGAGAGAGAGAGAGAGAGAGAGAGAGAGAGACAGAGAGCCTGGAGAGCCTCTCAGCTTCAGTTCAACGATTACATGCACATCATCAATTCATCAAGAACAGCAGCTTAAAGAGGAAGAACATGAAAAAGAGAGTGAATTGAGAAAGAGGAGGAGAGCGTGGCTGAAATAGAGTGAGAGAGAGAAGAGAGGAAACTTTAAAAGGGAAAAGAAGAGAAAGAGCTAGAGAAACGGAGTGAAAGAGAGAGAACAGAGAGAGAAAGAAAAAAAGAATGGAGATTGGAGCAAGAGAGGAGAGAAAGAATCAGAGACAAAGGATGACAGAAGAGAAAAAAGGGAGGAAATCAGAAAGATAAAAAAGAGAGGAATGAGGAGAGAGAGACGAAAGCATCCAAGAGAAAAGAAGAGAATGAAAGAATGAGAAAAGTAGAAAGAAATGATGAAAAATAGAACGTGATGAAGAAGAGAGTAAGGGGTGAGAGATAGAGTTAGAAAGGGAGGTCAGAAAATCAAAGAAAAAGAGAGAATGAAAAAATCAGAAAGAGAAAGAAAAATGGGTGAGAGAGAGTGAGAAAAAAGACAGAAAGAAAGAAAGAAAGAAGAGTATATAGTTAAAAAGCAGCTCAGTGATAAAAGGAAAGAAGGGACAGAAAAGAAGGAGAGAGAGTGAGACAGAAAGGGGGGGAGAGAGTGAGATATCGAGAGAGAGAGAGAGAGAGAGAGAGAGAGAGAGACGGAGAGAGAGAAAAGACAGAAATGAGAGAGATAAAAAAGGAAAGATGTTATAGAGACAGCAGAGAGAAAAAGAGAGAGGGAGAGAGAGAATTGGGTGAGAGTGAGAAAGGTGGAGAGAGAGAGAGAAAAGAAAGTGACAAAGAGAGAAAGAAAGAAAAAAAGAAGGGAATAGGCATGTATAGGACTGAAAATCAGCGTAGTGATAGGAGGAGAGATAGAAAAGAGAAAGAGACAGAGTGAGACAGATGAATGGATTGTGTAAACAAGTGTGACTCTGCACTTTTACTGCACTTTCAGTGAACGGGAGAGAGAGAAAGGGGGGGGGCAGAAATGAGAGAAATGAAAAGGAGAGATGACAGAGAAAAATAGAAGAGAAAAAACATGGTAAAAAGGAAAGAAGAAAGAAAGAAATATGAGGATAGAGGGAGAAATGACAGAAAAGACAGTAAAAAGAGAGAGATGAGATAGTGATATAAAGAGAGAGAGGGGGGGAGAGAGAGAGATAGAGAAAGAGGGAGAGATAGAGAGGGAGAGAGAAGGAGAGAGAGCGAGAGAGATAGAGAAAGATGAGAGAGAGAGAGAGAGAGAGAAAGAGGGAGGGGAAGAGAGAGAAAGAGAGAGAGAGACAGAGAGAGAGAGAGAGAGAGAGAGAGAGAAAGACAGAAGAGATATAGAGAGAGAAAGACAGAGAGAAAGAAAGAGACAGAGAGATTGAGAAAGAGAGGGAGAGATAGAGAGAGGGAGAAAGAGAGAAAGACAGACAGAGAGAAAGAGAGAGAGAAAGAAAAAGAGGGAGAGAGAAAGAGAGGGAGAGAGAGAGAACGTGAGGGGGAGTGAAAGAGAAAGAGAGAGATAGAGAAGGAGAGAGAGAGAGTAAGAGAGAGAAAGAAAGAAAGAAAGAAAGAAAGGGAGAGAGAGAGAGGGAGAGAGACAGAGATAGAGAGGGAGAGAGAGATAGAGCGAGAAATAGAGAAAGAGATAGAACGAGAAATAGAGAAAGAGATAGAACGAGAAAGAGAGAGAGAGAGAGAGGGAGAGAGAGAGAAAGAGAGAGAAGGAGAGAGAAAGAGAGAGGGAGAGAGAGAGAAAGAGAGAGAGGGAGAGAGAAAGATAGAGAGGGAGAGAGAAAGAGAGAGAAAGATAGAGAGGGAGAGAGAAAGAGAGAGAGCAAGAGAGAGGGAGAGAGAAAGAGAGAGAGTAGACATTTTATGATTTGGTCTCTTATTTTTTAATCCGTGTCATTTCATTTCTCGTACTCTGCTGGATTAGAGTGGTTTTATTTAAACAGCCAGTCTGAGTGTGGAGATTGAGACGCCACAGCTTTATTGAGATTAAACACACACTCGTAAGGACGAGCGCCGCGGCACACACGCTCTCCCTCTCCCTCTCTCCCTCTCTCTCTCTCCCTCTCCCTCTCTCTCTCTCCCTCTCCCTCTCCCTCTCCCTCTCTCTCTCCCTCTCCCTCTCTCTCTCTCTCACCCAGAGATTCAGCCGCTACACTTTAATATGACTAAAACGATATTAAGACGTGGCTTAGCTACCGTTACTTAAAAATTAAAATAAAAACAAAGCAATAGCAAAGAGCAGATCAGCGATGCGGCGTTTTAGCCCTCGTTCAGGACCCATTAAGGAGATGAGGGAAAGGAAAGCTTAAGACTGCTGTATTTAACCCATCCTCTACCTCATTACATCAGCTTATCGTAGGTGTGCTCAATGATATTAAATGTGAGGGGAAGTCAGGAGGTCAGACCTCAGGAACTGTCAGAAAGGAACGTTTTAATGCAGCATTAGTTCCCCTGAAGAGTTTTCACACTGTCTTTCATGTAAATAGATATATTCTGCCATGTGAGTGCAGAGCCTGAGGCCGAGGGTCAGTGTATTGCACCATAGAGCACTATTACTAATTGAAATAAGCCCCAGACGCTGAGATGATTCTTTTAGACACTTGGAGCTAATTTGCATAGGGGCGGGGCCAAACCTGGCCAGTCTCTTCACAACAACTAAGGCATCATATCGAAAGGTAGAGAGAATTAGCCAATTAGCATCGTAAGCAGTTAAAAGGTTCACTTAATTAGAGACACCTACCTTGTACTTTCACTTGACCTTGACCTTTGAGGTCTATCTACATTGTATGTCCACTGCACAATCATACATCTTATCAACTCACCTCAACCTCATTTATCTTTGGTCAGTTTTCAACCACAGGGCCACTGTCGGCCAGATATTTGGATGGTGGGCCTCATAAGTGTCACTGTTATTTTGAGAGCAGTCAACGACTCAAAAACTGACCACAAATCAAGGGCGTCAGTTCCTAAGCGTTCGTTTGAGCCACCTACACTATAGGTCCACTCTAGTGGGTTACAGGTGTAGATCATATCAACCTCCCTCAGATCCATTCATCTGTGGTCAGTTTCCCACCACAGAGTCACAGTTTTATTTATTTATTTATAAATAATACACGGTATTATTTGGGTGATGGGTAAATGCGGTGTCACTGCTATTCTGAAATCAGTCAATAAAGCCAACACATCCAGACAAGAGTGGCTTTGCGGTCAGAAACTGACCGCTGATCAAAAGCTTGTCCAACACAATGGACATGTTGTGGGATCACAAAGCCCTTTTTGGAGTCAAAATGTGTTGTTGCAATTTACTAAATACATATAGTGGCCCTTCGCTGGGCATGATGTGACCAAAGGGGTGGTCACTGTCACGGCCAGGTTGTTCCAAGCATTGCAATTGCTCATCACAAAATGTTCACGCAATGTGAAGGACCACTGCTGCGGGCAAATGATGTAGAAAAGTGAAAATCAACAAAAATCGAGACACGTTTTTCTTAAGATAGCGACAAAAATCATTTATAATCAATCGAAGCACAAAGAACTGGGAGGAGATGATGAACCAGAAGAATATGTATATATATATATATATATATATATATATATATATATATATATATATATGTGTGTGTGTGTGTGTGTGTGTGTGTGTGTATATATATATTTGCTGTAGACATGGTGACCCCTGGTTCCTATCACCACCACTATAAAGCAAGCTCAGAAATGCTCCCTGCATGACTTTTTGTTTACATTTTGATGACTACATTATGCAGAAAATCTCCATTTAAAAAGCTTGAGATATCCACGGGAACATTCCCACCATTCCCAGTGTCCCAACACAACAAATGCCCTCAAATGCTCACTTTGTGTGAGTGTGTCCATACGCCACTTCATCTTAATCTTAATCTTAATCTGGGATTATGCGCCATTACAATGTAGGAAGTGATTAACATGGAAACTGAAAACAATGGGCTTCTTCACTGCTGCTACATATTCGGAGTTCATTAATGACAACAGCTACATATTCACACTGGTATGGGAGTGCGTTTCTCATGTGCACTCTCAGAGAAAAGAGACCCTCAAAGCTACGTCTCAGTACCTTTGGTCAGGGAGCATAATTGTACTATAATCCACTGAAATTATACGTTCTAAGCTGTAGTGACTCCGCACCCCCCGCCTCGCCTCCAGACTTTTACTTTATTGTTCTGTTTTAAAACATTTGGTTATGAAAAGGTACAGATACGAACTTTTCACCTCGAAAAAACTTATTTAAGGTGCAAAATTGGACCCTAGAACAACTGTTGAACCTCTGATGGAACATTTACATCGTTTGTACCTTGATGCATGAAAAAAGTACCTGAACAGAACCTTTATTTCTAACAGAGCGGTGTACACCATTGGTAGGACGCCAAACATACCTTCAGAGCTTAAAATTCTTATATCATGATATCTTATTTCATTCAAAATGATTGTGTAGACTCTATAGAGTTCAATTTGTTTAAATACCAAATATTATTCTGTGGAAACGAATGGCCGTTTCGGAGATTATGGGTATGATCAATTTTATAGAATGAACTTGTAGATGGAAATTTCTGACTTTGGCCTCAAACTATTTTTAAATCAGCTGCTTTAGTCTAGATCTAAGGGTCTAGATCCAAGAATAAAAAAACTGAAAGCCCTTGATTACAGGTTTTGACAGTTCTGGAAAAAGTGAAACTGGACAGGGCTCTACTTATATTAGATATTTTAGCAGCTCTAGAGTGAGAGAAAGTGATGGAAAGGTCTAGGTTCAAGATGTTTTCTGAGTTGGTAGGAAAAAACAGAAAGCCCTTTTTTTGTTTTGACAGAAAGTAAAAGTCAAAGTGGACAGAAAGGCTTGGATTTGAGCGTTCTACTATTTTGGGAGTGGACCGAAAACATTTCATTTGAAATTTTAGCAGCTCTAGAGTGAGAGAAGGTGACAGAAAGTTCTAGATTTAAGCTTTTAGATGTTCTCTGAGCCAGTGGAAAAACAAAAAGCCCAAGATTAGAGGTTTTTCAGTTCTGGAATAGGTGAAAGTGGCAGAAAGGCCTGGATTTGAGGGTTCTACTATTTTATGATGTGTGGGAATGGACAGAAAGCATTCGATTTGGGATCTGAGCAGTTCTAGAGTGAGAGAAAGTGACAGAAAAGTCTAGATTCAAGCTTAAAGATGTTCTCTGAATCAGTAGGAAAAAACCAGCAGGCCCTGGATAAGAAGTTTTGACAGTTCTGAAACAATTGAAGTTTGACAGAAAGGCCTGCATGTGAGGGTTCTACCATTCTATAACGAGTGGGAACTGACAGAAAGCGTTAGACTTGTGATTTTAGTGGTTCTAGAGTGGGAGAAAGTGACAAAAATGTCTCAATTCAAGTCTTTAGACGTTCTCTGAGTCAGTAGAAAAAAACAGAAAGCCCTAGATGAGAAGTTTTGACAGTTCTGGAATAAGTGAAAGTGGACAGATAGGCTTAGATCTGAGATTTCAACTGTTCTAGAGTCAGTGGTACTGGATAGAAAGCCTTAGATTTGAGGTTTTAATTCCAGAATCAGTAGGAAAAGCAGAATAACCTAGATTTAACGTTTTGGACTTCAGTGGGAAGCAAGTCTTGGATTTGAAGTTTTGACTGTTCTAGAGTCAAACAGGACAGAAAGGCCTGGATTTCAGATTCTGGAACCAGTGAATGTGGACAGAACACACCTAGATTGGTGGTTTCAGCTGTTCTTAAGTCAGTGGGAATGAATTTGAGGCATTCTGGAGTCACAAAAACAACAGAAAGCCTTATATTTGAGGTTCCGCCCATCCTGGAATCAGTAAATGTGGATAGAAAGCCTTGGATTTGAGGTTTCAGCTGCTTTGAATGCAGTGGGAATAGACAGAAGGGGGTAGATTCTGTGCATTCTGGAGTCAGAAAAAGTGACAAAGCTTTATATTTAAGGTTTTAGCCACTCTAGAATCAGTGAACGTGGATAGAAAGCCTTGTATTCAAGGTTTCTGCTGTTCTGGAGTCAGAGGAAGAGGACTAAAGCCTTCTGCCTGAAGCTAATGACTGCCACTGATGACTGAATTACTGAATTAGGGTTTGTCAGTCTGTGATTGGCAGCTGGCGGGGTGACAGAGGTTGATGGTTGAGGGTGTGTGTGTGTGTGTGTGCGTGTGTGTGAGTGTTTCTGGGCAAGCAGCGGTTCGCAGGTGCAGTAGGCATCCCAGCGCGGACACACATGGCATCCATGCCCACAGAGCTGGCACAGATTTAAGCGAGGGGGTTGAGGGGGGTGGAGTGGGGGCGGGGAGGCAGAGGAGACAAGGTTAGCGTCAAATACTCACACTGAGAGAAGCACCAGGGCGACATCAGGGTTTCACACTGGGCAACACTCAAATAGATCTATACTGTACTGAGCTCGTTTAATGTTCGCACTATATAACCTTCACAGTTTGGGGTTATGCCACACAAGAACCAGTTTTGGTTCCCTAAAGACCTTATTAGTACATGGTTCTTTAAAGAATAGTTTTTGTAAATTAGATGTAAGTGTGAAGAATCGTTTAAAAGTGTGAAGAACTGCCACATAGTGTAAAGGTACTGTACCAATTCAAGGTTGTTCCGGGAAGTCAAGAACCAATAAGAACCACTGGTCACACTTTATTCGGATTGTCCACCGCAGTCCCCTTCAGATTATCTACAGATGTTCAAAGTGTTAACAAACTATTTAAACTCTGATTCGAAACAGTGCTGGGGTTGGGGATAGGATTTGGACCAGGGTTAGGGCTAGGAACAGAGTGAGGGTTAGGTTTAGGCTTTGTTTTGAGGTTGAGGTTAGGAATACATTTACATTTACGGCATTTGGCTGACGCTCTTATCCAGAGCGACTTACAATTTGGTCATTTTACATAGGTAGGCCAAGGTGGTGTTAGGAGTCTTGCCCAAGGACCCTTATTGGTATAGTGTAGGGTGCTTGCCCTGGTTGAGGATTGAACCCCAGTCTACAGTGTAGAAGGCAGAGGTGTTAACCACTACACTAACCAACCACCAACAGAGCCAGATCCAGAGTTATGATCAATTGTTCAGTTGTTCAGTAAATGTTCAGTTGAATGCCACTTGAAAGTAAGTTAAGTTTTGACAAAGCATCTAAAGTGGACTATCCAAACCTTTATTTTGAAGTGCGTTCTTTATAGAACCCACATAACATTTTTAGGAAAAAAAATGTTGATCTAATTTGTAATCAAGAACCTCCCCAATCCAAACAGCTCATATGTGAAAATTATGCTGACAGCCTGATTCGAATTCATCGTTTTTGTGATGTCACAGGAACTAATTACTTCACACATATCCATATACATATCCGTATATGGGCTAGCCACGCCTATTCATGTAGAAGTTAGAAGGAGTGTTTTAGGCTGGACTACTGATTGAATGAGGCAAAATACAGGACAGCCAATCAGAGGAGAGCTTGTTCATCTTATATTTTTCTGTGCTAAACTGGTGGCCATAAGCTTCGGTTGCTAGCTACATTAGCCTTGCGGCTCCAGCATAAAGCTTGTACTTTCGATATTTGGCTGAACCATCGTGTAAAATTAGGTCTGGCAGTAGCATGGTGGAGATGATCTTCATCTTAGCCATTCAGATCTAATCAGAAATCTGGATTTGGGTTTATAAATATGGACTGGAAAGCTCGCTTTTGCTTTAGCTTCTCAGTTAAAGTGTTGCAACTCCCATACTGTCAAAATACTTGCATTTAGAACCCGTTACCAGTTTTAAATAACGTTTAATCTGTATATATGTGAAAGGTTATTGTTTGGATAGGCTTAGAGCAATCCCTCTTTCCATGTCACCAAGACAATGTTAGCATGGGCCAATTTCCTACCTGGTTTTAATTTCCCACAACAGCTCAATGCATTTTAAACTGGCTGCATGTTGTAGCACCACTAAACAAACATTGCTATGATTCTTCATCAGGTTTTCCAAAAACTTCACCAAAGTTGTATATAAAGAGAACAGATTGGTTGGAGCATGATAAGGTCAATTAGAGTCATTATATTAAACCTATTTCCCTAAGAGAAGCTGACCTGGTGATTATTAAAAAGGGTGCAGTCCCAGCGGAGAAGCCTTGTCCTGGCTTTACGGCCAAGCAGAGAGAGAGTGGAGCTAGCTTAGCCCGCAGCTAACCCACCAATCGATCAATAAGGAAAAATCAAACCGCTCATTGATCACCCGCACAGACATCTTTAGCCTGATCAATGCCAGCTGACAGACAACCTTGAATTCACTGGATTAATGCTCTTTATAGGGCAGACGAGGGTGAGAGAGAGAGAGAGAGCGAGCGAGAGAGGGGTCTTTAGAGGATTGGGTTGTGACCCGTAAGTGATAATAGAGGCTATGAGGATGTTCATTTGCCATCATTGGACAGCTATGTGTCTTTGTGGGGCGGTGAGAGAGAGAGAGAGAGAGAGAGAGAGCGAGAGAGAGAGAGAGAGAGAGGGAAGGAGAGCGAGAGAGAGTGTTGTATACTGGAGCTCACCCCACATCGCTGCACAGCGGGCAGCTTCAAAGCGTGTGGAATGTAAAAGACCTTAGCAGTGTTGAGGGACGTATCTAAAAAAATATGACTAAAACTACTTCTTTAACTTCTTTAATAACAGCAATGGGATTAGTACCAATAAGCTAATAAGCTATAAAAGTAGTTCTTCCCACTTTTCCGTGCTTTATTTTTAAGTTACTCTCTAAAACCCACCTGAATGTGAAGACTTCGAACTGTGAATGTCATTGAAACCAAAGGCATTAGTTCAAAAACTGCCTTGAAATGGAATTTTTTAAGTGGTAATTTGCATGTTTCACAGTTATTAGGAGTTTTCTCTTTAGCTTTTAGGCATTTTTAGAGTAAGTCTGCATTCTGGGGTTAAAATGTGACTGAAGATTCATCCCTGAATTCACCACCACCAAAACACTGAATGACAGATGGCTTCAAAAACGTTGACTAGGAAAGACGGCACGCACATATACAGAGAAAAGACAATGGGTTACAGTTTACAAAACGCACACCTTGAACATGATGGACCGTTACAAACATTCACATATGAATCATTTATTTATGAATCATTTATTCATTGTTAGAGCCAGGCCTTCATAGTAGAGTGAGGTCAAGCTAACAGCGATTCACATGAATGTTTTGTGCCGATTCGACAGGAACATTTGAAGCTTCTAAAAGATGTTTGATGTTAATAGACATTAATAGATATTTTACCTTTTACAGCAGTTTTACAGGGACTCCTTCAGTACAGAGTCCTGACAATGACCTTCTGTTGTTTTCCATCTCTAACAACTGACTAAAACACGGTTACCCTACAGCCCATAGCAACAGTTAGAGAACTTCCAGAAAGCCTAGATGTATATTTTTTGCACCACGTATTGGAAATCAAACATGATTTCACTGTAAGTTAACGTAGTTTTCGGTTAAAAGAGAATTCCCTTGTTTTTCCAGTTTTCCAGGTAATATAAACGGTTGAGACAAAGTCATTCAGAGTGGTCAGGATTGTTCACAGTGGTGGCGATAGGAACCAGACGTCTTTTAATCCTTTTACATTTAATGCCTCTAAAAGGTCCCTCACAGATAGCGATTACATGACAATAGCCGTCTATACAATGAACCGTATTGTTTTTTTGTATCAAGCCACACTGAATGACTTTGTTTACATGCCACAGATTAAATAATGCATAACATTTCAGTGGAATTCCGCTTTAATCAGACACATTAGGCCTTCTCTTCAGCTCCTGAAGGCCTAAGCAATAGGAGAGCTCACTTACATTTATCTACAAATATACTGCAGAGCAAAAAGTTCTGAGTGGAAATTTAATATTGGTGTTAATCCTTTAGTTTACAATCAATCTTGTGAAATAAATATTAGAATTGTATAGCTAGTAAATATATCAGTATTCCTAGAAGGTCCTGAGGGATCCTTACTCTTTATATATATATATATATATATATATATATATATATATATATGAAGCATTCACTTATAAATCAGCTATATTAAACGCTTCATATCATAACGCGGAACTGCTATCGCATCACATCAGGAGTCTGGCCCCGCCTGTGTGTGTGCGCTTGTGCGAGTAAGAAGGGATGGAGTCATTAATGACTGATTAGGGCTTTTGGGACACAGTCGTTACAGCCTAAAGAGCTTCTGACAAGCCTGGTCGCTCACACGCACACACACACACACACACACAGGCGCACACTGTGGGCAGATGGGTTTAGGTGCGCCTGTGCCAAAACAGTAACTGTTAGTCTAACATCCCTAATAAAGCCCTCGTTCTCATTCTCATCAACACGCACACGCACACAGAACAAGAGGGAGACCAATGTCATTCTGGAAACCTTAGAAAGCTACTGAGAGCTGAGGATTGTTAATGGCAAGATGTTTTGTAATGGTTGTTGCTGCTCATCCTCCCACTGTCCCCCTCCAAACATTTTTCCCCTTCATTTCATCCCGGCAGATCAGTGTAGTTAGGGAACTGTGGCCAAACCGATTCCATTAGCTGTTTATGACCACAAACAGGGCTTTTCTTCACCACTGAATGTGAGGAAACATCTACGCTGCGTACCGATTTACCTACTCATGCTCTGTGCTCTTTCACTGCTGCGTTTGCTGGGCTGGACCAGCTTTATGGGATCACATTCAACAACTTGGGAAACTGTATCAGGTCACATTACAAAGATTAAGAGAGTGGTCACATCCATTGCTATGAGAAAATGCATTTGTAGGTAGTGCACAGTACCCAATGTATGAAACACATGGTATAATTACTAATTAATAATAATAATAATAATAATCATAATAATTTTTTCAGTGCTTTTTTAAGATACTTTTGATTTCTTTTAAGTAAAGTTGAAAGATTCACATTCATCATGACGTTAATTCTCGTCAACAATTCTTTAAATTGTTGGAGGGAGTGAGGCTCCCTCTCCAAAATGGTAACTTTACAGGGGAAGGAAAAAACACACTCTACTTTTAATGGAAGTCAATGGAACCAGACGTCTTTCCAAGTCATTTTGGGCCATTTCTTTTGGTCAATTCATCATGAAATTTACACACAATGTAAAGGACCACAGACACGTTGAAATTCTATAAAAAACTGAAAAACGACAAAAATGGAGATACGAGGTTTTCTTTTTGAGTTATGCTCAAAATCATTACTACTGAAATAATCACTACTGAAGCTGTTTCTGTAGTGACAAAACTAGACAGTTCAGATGTTCACTAATTAAATATGACTAAGGTCAAATCACAGGAAAAGGGCAAGAGTAAGTTCTTTACTCAAAACGTCACGGACTTGCTGGTTTAAGCTGGTTTAAGCTGGTTTGAGCTGGTTTGTGCTGAGCTAGTCTTGCGGGTTGACCAACAAACCAGCATCCAAGACATGTTAGCTTTGGGGAGCAGTTTCCGCTGCTGTCCAGCATAGCAGCAACCGAAATATGACAGATTTTCATGTCACTACCAGAACAGAGTCTTCATCTGTGGGCGGAACCTTATTTCAGCCACACCCCTACATTTTAAAGCAGCAAGTGAGACTGCATCCCTGTCCCTCGTGGCCACATGGTGAACAGTTAGAGCTCATTATTTTGACGTAAATGTGTCCCAAAGTCTGAAAATCAGTGCGGAACCTTAAAATTGTCACTATAAAAACATGTGTTTTCTGCAGTTAAGTAAACTTTGTAGTCTGTTAATGAAAAATATGATGGTTATATCTGTATAACTGTTCAAAGTTGTGTATGTTGGACACGTACTAGCTAGTGTTTTTGATGAAAGCCAACAGGGAAACAATTGCATCTATTTTAAGTGCAAATTTTAAGGCAAAATTACAGCGAGACAACAAGGCCAAGTGCTGAACTTAACTGGTTTAAGCTGCTTTATGCTGGGCTGCTGGCGTTGCTGTCATGTGTGTTCACGTTCGTTATATTTTGGCTGTTTTGAATAATCTGAAAAATCTAGTTACCTTTTACAGTGGGTTAAATCATGATGAACGCATCAAGAGAAGTGGTCCAAAATTACTTGGACAACAATCGTATCCCATTAACTTCCATTCAAAGCTGTTGTCTTCCCCTGCAAAGTCAAAATTTCGCAATTTTTTTGTTCACTCAGTGACGATACGCTGGTTTTCCCACACATGGTGGATGAAGGTTTGATCAAACCAAGTCTAAAATGCTAGTTTATGCTCCCACTGCACAAGCTAGAGCGCTGCCTTCTAGTCATAGTGTGTGTTGCTCCAGAGACGACAATGAAAACAAGTTTGAAAAGGTGTTGCCTAATAAAAGGCCTTAGTGCCTTACACTGCCAGAAATGAAGGTCCTGTGCAGGTACAGTTTTCGTTCATCAAGGAACAAACTATTTAAATGTTCCCTCAAAGGTACAGCAGCGATTGTGAAGCTTAAATCAGCTTTTCAAGCTGAATTTGTATATTTGTACCTTTTCATAAACAAATGTTTTAAAACAGAACAGTAGAATGAAAGTCTGGAGGCGAGGCGAGGCGAGGCGGGGTGTGGAGTCAGTACAGCTTAGAAAATACCCTTATAATGGATTATGGTTCAGTTACGTTCCCTGACTAAAGGTACTGAGATGAACCCTTGAGGGAACCACCCCTGAACCAGTGATGGTTACACACCTTTCTTCCTGAGAGTGTAGTGCAGGCTACGACTGGGACGCAGCTCTAGGCTCGAGCCTGAAAAGAGGGGGAGAGTGTCCTCTTAGGAGAGAAAGGGTGTATTCTTGGGAGGGATGAGTTGAATCCGGTATGTCAAGTAAGTTCAAACGCAGTTTCCTAACTGGCTTTGAATGGGCGAATAAAACCCTTCGCTGTCAGAGCGCCTCGTCTATCAGAACAAACACTGTACCGAGCCGAGAGCGTATTAAATATGAATCAAGAGCCCCTCTCTCTCTCTCCGCTCCCTCTCTCTCTCTCTCCACTCTCTCTCTCACTCTCTCTATCAAACAGGTGGCGGAGCTCGGTGATAGGAGGCCAAACTTGGCCACTGTCGTGTTTTTTTTCTCGTCAGAAGCCGCTGCGCCTCTGAAACTAGAGTGGTGAATAATACATGTGTCACGGTAATGTGCCTCTGGAGAGGGGAGAGATGGAGGGAGACAGAGAGAGAGAGAGAGAGAGAGAGTGAGAGAGAGAGAGAGAGAGAGAGAGAGATTAATGGACGTCTCATTTGTTTTTGACGTTCTGATCTTTGGCTCAGGTTACTCTCCCGCGCTTATTGCCTTTTTTCAGCTCACGTTTATGTATTCCGTTAACGAGAGAGAGAGAGAGAGAGAGAGAGAGAGAGAGAGAGACATAAAGAGAAAAAGAGAGAGAGAGTGAGAGAGAGAGACATAAAGAGAAAAAGAGAGAGAGAGTGAGAGAGAGAAATAAAGAGAAAAAGAGAAAGAGAGAGAGTGAGAGAGAGAGAGGGAGTGAGAGTGAAAGAGAGTGAGAAAGAGTGAGAGTGAAAGAGTGAGAGAGAGAGAGAGAGAGAGAGAGAGAGACATAAAGAGAAAAAGAGAGAGAGAGTGAGAGAGAGAGAGACATAAAGAGAAAGAGAGAGTGTGTGTGAGAGAGAGAGAGAGAGAGAGAGAGAGAGAGAGAGAGAGAGAGTGTGTGAGAGAGAGAGAGATAGAGAGAGAGAGAGAGAGAGAGAGTGTGTGTGAGAGAGAGAGAGAGAGAGAGAGAGAGAGAGAGAGAGAGAAAGAGAGAGTGTGTGAGAGAGAGAGAGAGAGAGAGAGAGAGAGTGTGTGAGAGAGAGAGAGAGAGAGAGAGGCAGAGAGAGAGAGAGAGAGAGAGAGAGAGAGAGAGAGAGAGAGAGAGTGTGTGAGAGAGAGAGTGAGAGAGAGAGAGAGGCAGAGAGAGAGAGAGAGAGAGAGAGAGAGAGAGAGAGTGTGAGAGAGAGAGAGAGAGAGAGAGAGAGAGAGAGAGAGAGAGAGAGAAAGAGAGAGTGTGTGTGTGAGAGAGAGAGAGAGAGAGAGAGAGAGAGAGAGAGAGTGTGTGTGAGAGAGAGAGAGAGAGAGAGAGAGAGAGAGAGAGAGAGTGTGTGTGAGAGAGAGAGTGAGAGAGAGAGAGAGGCAGAGAGAGAGAGAGAGAGAGAGAGAGAGAGTGTGAGAGAGAGAGAGAGAGAGAGAGAGAGAGAGAGAGAGAGAGAGAGAGAGAGAAAGAGAGAGTGTGTGTGTGAGAGAGAGAGAGAGAGAGAGAGAGAGAGAGAGTGTGTGTGAGAGAGAGAGAGAGAGAGAGAGAGAGTGTGTGTGTGTGAGAGAGAGAGAGAGAGAGAGAGAGAGAGAGAGAGAGAGAGAGAGAGAGAGAGAGAACGCGCTGTCACTTTCTTGGCGCGCGCGACACTGCAGGTTCTGTCATCTCGCGCCCTCGGGGGTAGCGCACGCGCGCCAACACGAAAGCGGCGAGAGCGCGCGAGAAAACTTTTTCTACAAAAGCAGATTCGCGTTTGGAAAAAAAGCAGCAAGTCGTGCGTTCCTGGATTCCGCACGAGCCCAGGCCTCGTGCTAAGAAGAGAAATCTTTATGCCCAAAAGATGGTTCTTCAAGAGTTCTTTAGTCAAGTGAATGGTTCCATTTAGAACCACGGTTTCTATACAGGACCATGCATGCATGGCTCTTTGCATGGTGAAATGGTTCTTCAGATTGATGGAGAAGGTGTCAGCTCTGTATGGAGAATCTTTCTGACAATGGTTCTATGAAGCACCAAAAAGGGTTCTTCTATTATTACAAACTTGAGATGTTAGCAATGGAAGAACCACGTTTGGGTGCTATATAGAACCCTGCTCAAAAAGGTTCAACACCTTGAAAAAAGGGTTGAAGAACACTTTCATGATGCGAGGAAGCCTTTAAGCTTGAAATGGTTCCTAATAGAATAATTAGAACCATTCCCTTCTTTCAGTGTTCTTGGTCTTATTTGGCACCATTTTCTGTACTAAAGCGCTCTTGAAGAACTTTCTTTGTAAGGACTGTATACAATGGAAGGTGCTGTATTGAACAATTTTCAAAAAGGTTCTACATAGAAACATATACAACACATTCTCCATCATTCTGAAGAACCCTTTAATTAAGGGTGGACATAACCCTTCAATAATCACTGCAAAGGATCTGAGTGTTCTCGGTTCTATACTGAACCATTTTCTTCACTAAAGAACTCTTTTTATAGAGTACATACAACAAAAAAAAGTTTTGGTGCTATATAGAACCATTTTTAAACAAATTCTATATAGAAAGATCCAGAACACATTCTCCATCAATCTGAAGAACCATTTCACCATGCAAAGAGCCATGCATGCATGGTCCTGCATAGAAATTGTGGTTCTAAAAGGAAACATTCACTTGACTAAAGAACTCTTGAAGAACCATTTCACCATGTGAAAGACTATTTAAGATTGAAATGGTTCCAGAGAGAATTCATCTGTCTAATTAGAACCACGTCTTTGATTGGACGTACAGTGAACCATTTTCATTACTAAAGAACTATTGAAGAACCACCAAGAGTGTATACAATCAAAGAACCCTTTTTGGTGCTATATAGAACCACTTTTGAAAAGGTACGACATAGAAACATATACAGCACGTTCTCCCCCAATCTGAAGAACCATTTCACCACCCAAAAGACAATTTAAGCTTGAAATGGTTCTATATAGAACACACAGTTCTAAACAGAACCATTGCCTTTACTAAAGAACCTCTGAAGAACCATCTATTTTAAGAGTGTACTTCAAAGTGCATCCGTTGCTGATACAGATGATCAGTTGTTCAATCATAAGTTGTAAAATCTCCGTAGAAAAGCACTGACCAACAGAATGGGACGCTCTGGAGAACCCACACAGGAACCTGAGGTCATCATGCCCAATGATAAGAATTGGCTAGAAGGGTATGAAGCCCCTCAGAACTGGGCTGTGGAGCAGTGGAACTGCATTGTCGAGAGTGGCAGAGCTCCATCGAACATCTTTGGGATGAGTTGGAGTGATCCAGAACTGGTCAGCCAACATCTGTACCTGACCTCAGGTACGCTCTTGTGGCTAAACACAATCAAATCCTCACAAGAACATCTAGTAAGGCTTCTCTGAAAAGTAGAAGCTGTTACTACAGTAAAAGACGACAATCTCCCTTGATTTCAGAAGAACATTGGATGAGCAGGTAGATTATATTTCCAAAAGTATTCGCTCACCTGCCTTTATGTACATGCACAATCCATAGGGTTTATTATGATGTCGGCCCACCCTTTGCAGTTTTAACAGCTTCAACTCTTCTGGGAAGGCTTTCAGGGTTAGGAGTGTGTTAATGGGAATTTTTGATCGTTCTTCCAGACACTGATGTTGGATGAGAAGGCCTGGCTCACAGTCTCCACTCTAATTCGTCCCAAAGGTGTTCTATCGGGTTGAGGTCAGGACTCTGTGCAGGCCAGTCGAGTTCTTCCACACCAAACTGGCTCATCCGTGTCTTTATGGACCTGCTTTGTGTGCTGGTGTGCAGTCATGTTGGAACAGGAAGGGCCCGTCCCCAAACTGTTCCACGAAGTTGGGAGCACGACATTGTCCAAAATCTCTTGGTGCTGAAGCATTAAGAGCTCCTTTCACTGGAACTAAGGGGTCGAGCCCAACTCCTGAAAAACAACCACACACCATGATCCCCCCTCCACCAAACTTTACACTCGGCACAATGCAGTCAGACAAGTACCGTTCTCCTGGCAACCACCAAACCCAGACCCACCCATCAGATTGCCAGACAGAGAAGCCTGATTTGGCACTCCAGAGAACACGTCTCCACTGCTCTAGAGTCCAGTGGCGGCGCTTTACACCACTGCATTCAACGCTTTGCATTGCGCTCGGTGATGTAAGGCTTGGATGCAGCTGCTCGGCCATGGAAACCCATTCCATGAAGCTCTCTACGCTGTTCTTGGGCTAATCTGAAGATTAGGATTAAGTGACCCTTATTAATCCCCCAACAGAGAAATTTCATCTCCGAATTTAACCCATCTGTGAAGTGAAACACCACATACACACCCGTGAATACACACACACTAGGGGGCAGTGAGCACACACCGGAGCGGTGGGCAGCCCAATCCGCAGCGCACGGGAAGCAGTTGGGGGTTAGGTGTCTTGCTCAAGGACACCTCAGTCATGGACTGTCGGCCCTGGGGATAAATATATATATACATATATAAAATGATGGTTTTTCAAGACTTGCTTAGTAAAAAAATGGTTCGAAAAGGAACCTTTGCATGATGGTTCTTTGCATCATGATAATGTTCTTCACAATGTGCTGTTTATAAAAAGAGTTCTACATATCACCAAAAGGGTTCTTCAGCTGTTACGATGTCAAGCTTGTTACAATAGAAGAACCCTTTTTGGTGTTATATAGAACCCATTTCAAAAAGGTTCTTCAGATTACAGGGTTCTTGCCATCATGAAGGTGTTCTTCAGATTGATGGGGAATGTGCTGTAGGTGGTTCTTTTTGAAAACAGTTCTATGAGGCACCAAAAGCGGTTCCGCTGTTGTAACAAGCTTGACATCAGTACAATAGTAGAGCCCTTTCTGGGTCCATATAGAACCACCTACAGAACATCAATTTGAAGAACCCTTTCTTAATGCAAAGAACCCTGTATTCATGCAAAACTTCTTTCAGTGTTACAGAACCCTTTTTACTAAAGAACCCTTGAAGAACATTTTTTTTCAGTGTGTTCATAAAACATGGACTTCTGTTAAGTCGGACCACTTTGTCCTGAAAATGTACTAGAACACACAGACCCACACACACACACACACACACACACTGTGTAAGCTGCCCTGGGACGTGACCTCTGATTCCCCGGCCTGTGGAACAGAGGGATAAAGAGAGAGGCAGCAGCGGATGACAGAAGAAGTCTTCCAAGGAGTTCATGTTACCGCCTGCCTGTCATAATAACAACGAGCTTCAGTTACTGCTCCCCTGCAGTTCCTTCCTCTTTTGTCTTGAGTTCTATCACCCCCTCGACACACACATACACACACACTCACACCACCCCCAGAGAGATCGGACGTAGCCGAACACAACGGCCTCCTCTGAAATGGAATATTATCCACTACTGGCGTCCAGTTTCACTGGAGCGACATCGTCCCCCGTTAACCCCTGAAACCCTTCGGTTCCTCCTTTACAGAATTTCATAGAAGTCACTGAATAGCACAGTTTCTGAATCTTTCTAGCTGATAATTCTAATTTAAAATCTCTTAGGCTTCAATCAGTAAAATCAATCAGTCAATTAATAAGTCGGACAGTTAATTAAATTCTGTATGAAGTGACACCTCTGACAACATGAACAGCATGTCTCACATTTTGCTTAATAACTTTTGAATCATTTGGTTTAGCTCCTTGCACTCTAGGCATTCAGGCACTGAGCCTTGATTGCCAAACAATATAAGGATCAGAGGTTATTCTCCAAACAGCACAATGCTTTTAATAACTTGGTTCATTATTATAAATAACCATGAAGTGTTTTAGATCATTTTGGGTTTTTTTTCAACACAGGCAGCAAAGCAAAGTGCTATACACGTAACAAACTATACACACAACATCGCACATTTCGCTGCTGTCGGATCAAAACCTCGTATCTCCAAAACGGTAACTTTACAGGAGAAGGAAAAAACTCACTTCACTTTTAATGTAAGTCAATGGAACCAGACGTTTTTCCAAGTAATCCTGGGCCGTTTATTTTGGTCCATTCATCTTGAAATTTACACACAATATAAAGGACAGTAGTTTTTTTCAAATTACATCAAAAACTGAAAAACGACAAAATTGGCGTCTTTCAACAAAGATATGCAAACATCTGGACGGATCGAAGTTGAGCCGCAGAGCAGACCCGTCCACATGTTAATGGTCATTGGTAATGGGCACAACAGTGTTGCTGGATGACGACTTCTGACTGATGCAGGGGGGGAATAACAAGACTCATGATTAGTCTAGAGATCTTGTGTGACGAGGCAACAGAATTCAGACGCGTGCAGATCGCAATAAAAGAGATGTTTAATCTCAAGAAGTCTAAAAGGGACAAGACAAAATCGTAATCGAGAGACAGGCCAAAAAAGTCAAAACACGGATCCAAAAAGACAGGCAAAGGTACAAAAGGGATAAGGCACAACGTCGAGAATCAGGTAATCAAAGCAGTCAGATATAAACGCTCAGCAGTTCACAGGAGACAACACCTCACAATAAACCTAAACTAAGCCTGGGCTTATATACTAACTCTACAAAGTCACATGACATACTGCACAGGTGAACCTGGTTAGAAGTAGGATTGCGAGCGCTGATAGGAGCGCAAACACGAGCCAGGCGTCACGTGAGTTCCTATAGACTCCTGGGTAATGGAGTCGGAGTCGGACTCCGATTCGGGCTGAGCGGTCCCATGATCTCCCGTTGTGGTCTGGGAAATGGAGTCCGTTCGGGAGTTCGTCGCATGCGTCTTGTTTTCTAGCTGTAATTCAAAGCAAAAGCCTCAGCTATCTTGACAATTGGCAGCTAAACAACAGTCCAAAACAAAAAAGTAAAACAAATGATATTTCGGTGTTTCACCACCAAACTGTGAAAACGAGTGAATTTGGAATCATGACTTTCCTAAAAAAAAAAAAAAAAAAGCCTTGGATCTCTGGGGCGAAATATAATTTACAGATTTAATGTTGTTGATAATGAATTGAGTTTCACCAGAGATTTTGTTAATGATGTAAGTATCTGTGGATCCCTGTCTGTAGGGAGCCATCCAAATAAAGTGTGACCATTTCTGGTCATAGAAGGCGTATCCATTTAGCTACAGGGTACGTACTCACAGTGGTGGAATAAGAGGTAGAAGTAAAGGATCAAACATGTTTTCTGCTGCTTATTATTCAATTTGTACAGTCAGAAATTTGCAACACTACTCCTCTTACCGCTTTTGAACTAAATCCACGGAACCTTCCAGGGTTGTAGAGCTGACTGACCTGATTACTTTGCTTTTTTAGCTGATTCGACTCACTGTGTTTGGCTTTTTCAAATCAATCGGTTAAACTTTGCTTTTCTCATTTTAGAAGAAGGCAACATAGGTGTAGTTTTGATGGGCAGCTTCATGAATGTGTGTGTGTGTGTGTCTCGGTATGTTTGTGTGTGTGTGTTGCTGAGCTGGTGTAGAGTGACTCCGTCCTCACATTCAGACCCTCTGAAAAGAAGGATTGACCCACCGTTGACACACATGCACACACACACACACACATACGCATACAACAACTACACAAAGCTGTTCAACTGACCTTTTAACCTTTATGCATGCAGACCCCCCCAACCCCTTTTAAACAAAAGCACAGACACATAAACACAATTGGAGCATTACAGCAGAACAATAAACATTGTACTGCATCTCAATATCAAATCTATTTTTTCACCATCGCAACTAAGCCGAGTACCTCTCAAATTGAAGCTTTACAGAAGAAGAGAAAATAAACATAAAGTAAAGTTGGAAGGGGATTTCCAACATTTTTCAAAAACTCGACATATAAATCAATCATTCAGTCATAAAGTCATTCAGTTTGGTGTGAAACGGTCCGATTTGATGTCCACAACATTTTATTCACTGTTCAGAACGACCAGCAAAACTACACGTCATCCAAGTTTTGATATGTACTGTTGCTAAGGTGTTGCTAGGCCATTGCTATGGTATCCCAGGTAGTTGCTAAGGTGTTGCTAGGCCATTGCTATGGTATCCCAGGTAGTTGCTAAGGTGTTGCTAGGCCATTGCTATGGTATCCCAGGTAGTTGCTAAGGTGTTGCTAGGCCATTGCTATGGTATCCCAGGTAGTTGCTAAGGTGTTGCTAGGCCATTGCTATGGTATCCCAGGTAGTTGCTAAGGTGTTGCTAGGCCATTGCTATGGTATCCCAGGTAGTTGCTAAGGTGTTGCTAGGCCATTGCTATGGTATCCCAGGTAGTTGCTAAGGTGTTGCTAGGCTATTGCTATGGTATCCCAGGTAGTTGCTAAGGTGTTGCTAGGCCATTGCTATGGTATCCCATGTAGTTGCTAAGGTGTTGCTAGGCCATTGCTATGGTATCCCAGGTAGATGCTAAGGTGTTGCTAGGCCATTGCTATGATATCCCAGGTAGTTGCTAAGGTGTTGCTAGGCCATTGCTATGGTATCCCAGGTAGTTGCTAAGGTGTTGCTAGGCCATTGCTATGGTATCCCAGGTAGTTGCTAAGGTGTTGCTAGGCCATTGCTATAGTATCTCAGGTGGTTGTTTAGGTGTTGCTAAGCCATTGCTGTGGTATCCCAGGTTGTTGCTAAGGTTTGAATGAGTTAGTAAATGGGCAAGTGAGTAAATGAAGGAATGGATGAATAAACACGTTTATGATGGTGTAATAAATGAGTGAGCAAACAAGTAAATGAATTAGTAAATGAATGAATGAACAATGAATTAATGATTTAATGAGTGAGTGAAAGAATAAACGAGTTAGCGAGTGACTGAATGACCAAATGAGTGACCGAGTACATTAAATTGAGTGAGTGAGGAAATGAAATGAAACAATGAATGAATGATTGAATGAATGCGTAACTCAGTCAGTGAAAGGATGAATGAGTGAGTGAGTGGGTGGGTAAAAAATGAACGGATGAGCAAATTATGAATAACTCAGTGAGCAAATTAAATGAAACAATGAATGAGTGACTAAATAAGTGAAATATGAATATGAAGGAATGAGTAAATGAGTGAGGAAGTACACAAATGAGTGCTTGAGTGAGTAAACAAATAAATGGGTGAGGGAGTAAATCATTTAAAGTCACAGGCATTAAATATGTGACTGTATTTGTGTAAACATTGTGACCCCTGGTTCTACTGCAAAGAACCGTTCCAGATCAAACCACTATGAATGACTCAGTTTGCATCTCCACCACTGAAATACACAGAAAGTCTTCCACCATCCATTTAATCCAGTGTGGTACTCGTTTTCCAGACTACACGGGGACACGGGATGCTGACTGTGTGAGTAAGAATAGCAAGAATAACACTGGGATGGGGGGGCGGTGGGGGGTTCAGAGGCAGGGTATTTGACATTCCTGCAGGCTTTAAAAGCTTCAGTGCAAATCATTTTGTTTCAGTCAAGTTCAATAACTGCCTTCGCATAGTTCCAGTCACAGGGCAAGGCTTTTCAGAACTTTCCAGCTGCAGGCTGAATGAGGATTCACCCCTTTTTTTAGTAGGACTAGTTTTAGTCCATGTCCAGACATTAAAAGTGTTTAAAGTGTCAATCTGACAAAAATCAAGGTTCTCTTTACGCCAAATGTAACCAATCAATCAAAGTGCTTCTAGTCTAACCAATCAAACCACATCTGCAATTTCAGAGAACCTACATGATGTTTAACCTTTCAAAGATAAACATAAGCTGCCAGTTGCATCAGCAGATGGTAAGTTCGATCATAGCCTAGTTGGTTAAAATTGCCACTATGTTCAAGTTTACAAGCTACTAGACTTTATCCGGTTGCACCAAGTAACATAGTTTCAATGTAGCTTTAAGTTATAACTCAAAATTTACACATGCAGCTTTAAGTTCTGCTGTAAAAATTAGTTAAAATATCTGGCCGGTTTGATCAATGGGATAGCCAGCAAGAAAAATATGTCTCGGTTTGCATCGCCGAGCAATTCTGCAGGGTAAATATACCCATTTTCGTTGATCTGTGGTAGAAAAGATCACAGACCTCCGAGCCACAAATGGGCAACACACTATATTGCCAAAAGTATTCGCTCGTCTGCCTTCACATGCATATGAAATTGAGTGGTTGGGATAGTATAGTGGTTAACACCTCTGCCTTCTACACTGTAGACTGGGGTTCAATCCCCCACCAGGGCAGCACTATACCAATAAGAGTCCTTGGGCAAGACTCCTAACACCACCTTGGCCTACCTGTGTAAAATGACCAAATTGTAAGTCGCTCTGGAGAAGAGGGTCAGCCAAATGCCATAAATGTAAATGAGTGACATCCCATCTGTAATCCATAGGGTTTAATATGATGTCGGCCCACCCTTTGCAGCTATAACAGCTTCAACTCTTCTCGGAAGGCTTCCCACAAGGGTTAGGCGTGTGTTTATGGGAATTTTTGACCGTTCTTCCAGAAGCGCATTTGTTAGGTCAGACACTGATGTTGGATGAGAAGGCCTGGCTCACAGTCTCCGCTCTAATTCATCCCAAAGGTGTTCTATCAGGCCAGTCAAGTTCTTCCACACCAAACTGGCTCATCCATGTCTTTATGGACCTTGCTTTGCGCACTGGTGTGCAGTCATGTTGGAACAGGAAGGGGCCGTCCCCAAACTGTTCCCACAAAGTTGGAAGCACAAAATTGTCCAAACTCTCTTGGTGCTGAAGTATTAAGAGCTCCTTTCACTGGAACTAAGGGGCGAGCCCAACTCCTGAAAAACAACCCCACACCATGATCCCCCCTCCACCAAACTTTACACTTGGCACAATGCAGTCAGACAAGTACCGTTCTCCTTACAACCGTCAAACCCAGTCATCCATCGGATTTCCAGATGGAGAAGCATGATTCGTCACTCCAGAGTCCAGTCGTGGCTCTTCACACCACTGCATTTGTCATTTTGCAAAGTGTGCAAAGCGGCGAATTCGTCACTTTGACTTGTTGCACAGGTCGCGTCCGATCACGGTACCACGCTGGAATTCACTGAGCCCCTGAGAGCGACCCATTCTTTCACTAATGTCTGTAGAAGCAGTCTGCAGGTCTAGGGGCCTTGGTTTTATACACCTGTGGTCATGGAAGTAATTGGAACACCAGAATTCAGTGATTTGGATGGGTGTGTGAATACTTTTGACAATATAGTGTAACATAGACAGGAGTCCTACTTTGTGTCTGGAGATATTTTGCTATAGGGTCGTTCCAAAACCTGTTGGGCGAGTTCATGTACACAAGTCACCTGTGTGGAGCAATCAGAGCAGCTCCATCAGTGCTCAGATTAAGTGACACTGACCTTGTTTTCATACAATATATAGCAAAGACTATATTTAACATATAACAAACAAAGCTAAGCTCACCTTTCTGTCATTCAGAAGATTCAAATAGTGATTACATTAGCTGCATCTTCGTTAACATTACCGACCGTTCACTGATAAAGTGCCTCTAAAATATTGAGAATTCCAGCTTGAACTTCGGAAAAGCTCCAGCAGCAGAACAGCAGAAACATGCATACTGTCACGATTGGCCCCTCCCAGTCTTCCATGTGCTTTTTGTTTTGGTCTAGTCCATGTGCTTTCTTTGTTTTGATTCCTTCCCAGTCCGGCCCCCTTGTTTTCTGACTCTGCCCCTAATTGTTACCACCTGTGTTTTCCACCTGTGTCCTGTTAGCCCTTGTTAGTCCTCTTGTATTTAAGTCCTGTGTTTTTCCTAGTTTGTTGGTCTTGTGTTGTGTGTGCTGTTTGTACTGTTAGAAGTGTATTGTTTGAATTCTGTGTTTGTGTCCCTCCTGCTCTCCGTGTTGGCTCTCTGACCATGGACCGTTTTGACTCTCATTATGGATTTGCCCCAAATAAACCTCGCTTTTCTCAGCACGTGCACCCCCCTCATCGACCCCCCCCCCACCACCACCCCCCCCACCCCGTTACACATAGATAGCTTTGGTTACCAGGTCAATCATATTACTGCAGCTATCTGAATGTTGGTATTATTATTATTATGGTATTACAGAATTATGGTAATAGTGAATATTGAATGCATGTGTTATTAATTCAGACACCAAACAAGTTTTGGTTGATTGACAGATCTGCTGCACACACACATTAAACACACATGCAGACAAGAGGTCATGTCCACTGTCACCTCCACTGGTGGGTGTCGAGGCAGAGAGCGATAAAGAGACAGAGAAGAGAGACAGAGCAGAAGGAGAAGGGGGAGGAGAAGAATGGGATGAAAAGCAGAATAAAAGTGGCATGAAGAGCCTTTTCTATGTGTGTGTGTGTGTGTCTGTGTGTGTGTCTGTGTGTGTGTGTGTGTGTGTGTGTGTGTGTGTGTGTGTGTGTGTGTGTGTGTGTGTGTGTGTGTGCAGATGTCACCAGCTGTTCCTAGAGGAACATCGCCCACAGCCCAGAACCTCATAGCCCCACTGGCTCTGAGAGTCCGAAAGGATAATGTGATACGTTGAGAGAGGGAGAAAGAGAGAAGAAGGGACAAGGAGAGAGAAAGTGATAGAAATATAGAAAGATAATAAAATGATGTGACAAATAAGAAAGAGAAAAAGAGAGAAGAGGAAAGGGGGAGAGAAAGATAGGGAAGAGAAAGAGAGAGCAAGAGAGACGCAGACAGAGGGAAAGAGAGAAGAAAAACAGAGGAACCAGAGAAAGGGAAAAGGACAGAGAACGACAGAAAGAGAGTGAGAGAGTGGGTCATAGAGAGAGTGATACAGAAAGACAAAGAGGAGGAAGAGGAGAGAGAAGGAGAGAGAAATAAAGAGACAGAGTGAGAGAGAATGAGAGAAAAAGAGAATGGAGAGAGAGAGAGAGAGAGAAGAAACTGGTACAATTAAACAAAAAGACAGAAAGAGAGAAAGCAAGAAAGAAGGAGAGAAGACAGACAGAATGAGAAAGAAAAAAGAGAAATAAACTGATAAAGAAAAGACAGTGGAGAGGAAGAAGAAAAAGGGAGTCAAGAAAGAGAAAGAGACAGAGTGAAAGTGATAGAGAAGAAAGGACAGGATGAGATGAGAAGAAGACCAAGAGAAACAAACAGAGAGATAAAGAGAGGGAGCGAGAGAGAGAGAGAGAGAGAGAGAGAGAGAAAGACTAACTTAAAACAGGGACAGGGATAGCAGAGAGACAGAGAGAAAGAGAGAGGGTGAGGGGAATCAAGAGAGAGTGATAGAGAATGAAAGACAGAGCAAGAGAAGCGAGAAAAGGAGGAGAGAGAGATAGAGAGATAGAGAGAATAGAGAGAGAGAAGAGCGAGTGAGAGACAGTAGAAAGAGAGAGCAGCCTGTGGCAAGGTTAGAACACTTACACACAGTCCAGAGCCCCCCCAGCCCCCCTCCCCCCACACACACCCTCCAATACTGAATCCATAAATGTTTACAGTGGATCTATATGTGTGGATCTGTACTGATCTGAACTGCAGGTGACTTTGATACAAACACACTCTCACACACACACACACACACACACACACACACACACACACACACTCACACACACACACACACACTCACACACACATAGTTCACCATCAAAATTACTGCAGTTTCAGCTCACAGACACTCCAGACCAGCAATTTCTGAAAAGGTATCTGAGGTGAAACTTTGTTTTGAAGATTACAAAAGTTAGCAGGCACTTGGTAAATTTTTGATCAATAATGACCCAAATTCATAAAGATATCAAATTTCTGTTAGCACTTGTCACATTACGGCAAATCTGAGTATCAAATCTGAAAATAACACCATATGGCATGTGTGACTGTCACATGTGAATGCTTTCTAGTTGCGATTGTAATTGTAATTGACCCAAAAAAATCACCCAACAGGACTGAAACTGCTCTGATATTTAATTTCATTCTTCTTCTTCTAATCACCAAAAGTGTAAGATATGTAGACTGCACTACTCCTGTTTTCAGCCTGAGGATAAAGAAACTGTGAGATATGTGATATATAAATATATATACTTAGCAGACTTGTGAAAACAGACATGGCGGGATCGTACTGGGTTCGAAACACAGATCTCATTGGTAATCACTCAGCACTTCTGCAGGTAAACTAATCCAGCTGGAATAGGCCTTTGGCTTTTGCAGCTTTTTTTCTGGGGTACCAACTGTCGTGATAGTTTCATGACACTGAGACAGTAATGAGTGATAAACTGTGACAGAGCTCACACTTCCTGGGGAGTCAGAGATGTTCCTCATGGTAGTCTCTTTCTGAAGGACCCCCAGGGGTCTCTCTGTTGGCAGAATGGAAATCCACTTGGATCTGACTTGGACTTTTGATCTGTCAGATCAAGAATTTTAATATTTAATATTGGTTTCACGAAATAGGGAGAGAGAAAAAGAGTCAGAGTGAGAGAGAGAGAGAGAGAGAGAGAGAGAGAGAGAGAGAGAGAGTGAGAAGTTTAGAGAAAAGCAAAGAGATGAGGTAGATAAAGAGAGTGAAGAAGAGACAGAGAGAGAGAGAGAGAGAGAGAGAGAGAGAGAGAGCAAAAGAGAATGGGGATAGCTTTCGGGACAAAACCTCGTATCTCCGAAATTATGGCTTTACAGGAGAAGGGAAAAAACATAGTCTACTTTTAATGTAAGTCAATGGAACCAGACGTCTATCCAAGTCATTTTGGGTTGTTTCTTTTGTTCCATTCATCATGAAACTTACAGACAATGTAAAGAATAACATGTATATTCAAATTATGTCGAAAAAATGAAAAATGACAAAAATGGAGATACAAGGTTTTCTTCTGACAGCATGACAGCAGCGATTATATATATATATATATATATATATATATATATATATATATATATATATAGAGAGAGAGAGAGAGAGAGAGAGAGGAGTTGGTGTGCAGAAAAAATGTCTTAAGAATGTTTACATTTATGGCATTTAGCAGATGTTCTTATCAAGAGCGACTTATAACACAGGGAGGCGAAGGTACTGTTATCTTGCCCAAGTACCCAGGTGGGGGATTGAGCCCCAGTTTACAGTGTAGAAGGCAGAGGTGTTACTCACTACAGTAACCAACCAACAAAAACGTTGTCCAACGTTGTTTTTGGCAGCATGAGTGATTTTAATCCCGGACGTTTGACAGGCGGCACAAGCGACCACTCACAGCAGCTCGAGGTGATGAGAGACTGATGGGAACAGGAAGTGGCTCTCCAGCAGCTGAGTGGACTTATCAGAGAAATCCTGACCAGGACTGGAACATAGCAGGACACACGCACACACACACACACACACACACACACACACACACACACACACACACATACACACACACGCACACACACACACACACACACACACACACACACACACATAATATACATTCTCTAACAGGAAAGGAATGGAAAAGAGCTCTCTCTCTCTCTCTCTCTCTCTCTCTCTCTCTCTCTCTCTCTCTCTCTCTCGCTCTCTGTGTGTATTTGGAGAACAAGGTTCATACGCCATGTTTCACCTTGACTTTGCCTTTGACCCTGAACTTCTGTCTGCCAGACGCCTGGTCCGTGTGTGGATGTTTGTGTGTGTATTTAGCTCTTCATGGGGACCAAATGCCCCCAGGAGGATGTGTCTGGGGGAAATTGTGGGGACGTCTGGCTGCTTCTTATGAGGAAAAATATAATTTTTCTTTAGTTTTTAAGCACAAACTGCAGCTTTCATGAGAAAAGGTAAAGGAGGCCGTAAAAAATAATATCTTTACAAAGCATATCATCTTAAATGTAGTCTAAATATCTAATATTTCTCAATTTGAGACTGTTGTAATCTTATTATAAGATTATTTAAGACAGACAATAAATTATAATAAATATGCAATCATATTTCCTGCTGTAAAACTAATCCAGCTCCAGTAGGGCTCTGTGCACCCAGTCTGTGGAGAGACCTAAGCTTTTACACATCTAAATGTATTTAAAATTCCACCCAGTGTCAGCCTGGACCACAAATTTTAATTGTACTAAGCTTAAAGACGACTTTAGTCACACCACAACAAGCGAATCATGGTGTCTACATGATCATACCATAGATAGCCTAGCAGTCTTTAAACCATTGGCGTGAATACAAATGTAGTTATAGTTCTGGTCTTGGTGTTTACAGATATATTACACTTTAAAAAAAACGTATAAAACTTATTTTTATAAAACAACAAGTTATTTTAACGATTGCAGCTTTAAAATGAATTATATAGTAGAATTCCAAGCATCACAGGAGAGCTGGTCCTCACAGTCATGGGCCACATTTTGAGGTAAAAACATGTGTTTCTGCAGTTTTAACTGCAATAATCTATACAAGACTATGGAATGTATAGTTTAAATGACATAAAGTGAACAAATGGCAAATAAATATTATAAAATATATAATGAAAGTTGTGGTCCCCAGGAGTCGTGTCACTGGGGTTACTGCCTAATAAAAGACTCTTATTTTGAAATTAAAGTCACACTGATGACATCACGACTTCTTTTTACCGACTTTCTGAGGATCTGTGAAGAAAAGCACAGGGTGAGTCCACTGTGTCTTTCAACTCTCGGAGATTTTCTCATTTAGCTCCTGACTTCATATGACGCTTTTAGCTGAAGTCACTGGTGTGACCTGCTTTATTCTTAGGTAAATGTGAAAAAAATAGAATTAAAGTCCATATTTTAGCATATATTATGTGATTGACAACATGTGGCTTGATGCTCTGTAGCAGCCGTTTGGCAAAATGCATTGTTCATTAAAAATGTCTCTGGTGTTACTTTTCTTATGTGTAACACTGATGACGGTCAGTAACACCAGTATGGATGGAAAAACTATGGGTGTTTCTGAAGAATGACCTGTTAGAAAGAAATAGAAAGTTCCAACTGAGCAATAAGGCCTGTAATGTGAACGTAGCCAAAGTTTCAGGCCCAGGTTTCTTTCGCTCTCGCTCTCATGTGAGCTATTTGTGCATACAAAGCTATCGAGGGTCCACTGTGTGGAACTGTTTTCCCTCCTTATCTTATGGTGGTCCTGCTGAGATCTTTTTTTAAACTGGCCCAGCCATTCTGATGAGGTGAAAGCTAAAATTCATCTACGCATCGACACGGCGACATGAAAGAACAAAGGTGGAAAAACGTAGAGAAACACGTTGACCTCTTTACACGCCGGGGTCGCGGCCGAACAGCGGCCGCAATAAATCACGCGGAGTTGCCTTCAACACATCTACAGCCACAGACGCACACACACATGCAACAATCCCTCCTGAGCAGACAGACACACTAACGCACTCACGCACACAGGAAGACGCAGACGAAAACACACACCTCTGAATGGCGTGGCTGGGTCGGGTCAGAAGGAAGGCCGGGTTTGTCTAGCACGGCGGAGTCGTCTGGCTCCGTGTTTTCTTTCCTCTATTCTCCTTTTCTTCTCTTCTGCAGGGGGGAAAAAAGGCAGGATGTGTATATCTGTCAGCGAACATTCACTGAGTCACCTGTAAGGAAACAACCTCGGCAATAACTGCTGACACCAGCAGCGGAGATCCAGCAACACATCCTTATTTCTGCCTCATGTGCACACACAGAGACCAAGTGACATAAACACACCTATACTGAAATGTGCCCAACATCACTGTCCTCTGTTTCCATTATCTAAACATGGGGGGGGGTGACCGCTGAAGTGACCGATACATAAACTACCAACACACATAAAAGAGAGAGAATCACAATCGAAATCATGGTCTCATATCTCCAAAATGGTTTCCAGGAAAGGGAAAGGACATACTGTACATCCAATGTAAGTCAATGGAACCAGAATTTTTTCCAAGTAATTTTGGGCCATTTCTTTTAGTCTTTTCATCATGACATTTACAAACAATATAAAGGACAATGGCCATTTTCAAATTATGTCCAAAACTGAAAAACAATAAACATGGAGATATGATGTTTGGTTCTGACAGCAGCGATATAAAAGTTTTAGAGTGAGAGGTAAATATTCCAAAATTCTAGGTAATCATTACCTGCCCAAGCCAAAGTGCTAATGGATAAGGATGTGATACAATGTGTTTTACACAACAGTTAGTTGCGGCCACCCACGCTGATTGGTTGAGAGCCGTTCTAACCGTGCTGTCATTTCGCCATAACAGCCTGTTTTTTCACAAACACTGCATCACTCCACTGAGACGCTGTTGCTAAGCAACGACTTTGACAGCTGTAGGAGACGCTCAAGCCATTTGAACGTTTTTACTTCTTACTTTGCCACAAACACAAAAACAGACGTTTTTAAGATCATGTTTGACCGACCGTCGATTTGGTCCGACTCTGAAGACGAGACGACACTAAATTCCCAAACTGTCGTCACCACTGAGCAGCTTTTCAGTCGGCAGCTGTGACAGAAGAACAGCTAAACAACCTGGAATCAGCCAGAACTGAACCCAGTAACATTCACCAAACTAAACGGGCTGTAAGAAGCTTTACAGACCGGCTGGAACAAAACAACATTAATACTGATCTGGAGAAACTGACCAAACTGAGCTGAACCTGATATTGCGGCAGTTTTATGGCTCAGTATTTATGACTCATGGTCATAAATGCCTTTCCCAAAGATCCCTTGAAGAACCAACGGTTTTAAGGATGTACGATCATACCACCTTGTTACTCCAAGTAATTATGAGGCTTTGTTAACTATGTCCTTTATGAGTTTAATAGCTAGAACCATGTTAGTCATTTCAGTGTGACTTAGATTGTTTTGGTACCCAAAATAATTACACAGCACTTTGAAGTTATTATACCCCTTAAGAAGGAGGTTTTTCAATGATTATTTAGTACAGAAAATGGTTGTATCTAGAACCATGAACATTCAAAGAATCCTTTGCATGATTAAAGGGTCCTTTTCATCCAGAAATGGTTCTTCAGATCGATGGAGAATGTGTTGTATATGGTTCTATATAAAACTTTTTTGAGGGTTCCTTATAGCACCAAAAAGGGTTCTTTCATTGGCATTGGAACATAAAAGAACCCTTTTTGGTGCTACATAGAACCCATATAGTATCATCTACAGCACATTCTCCATCAATCTGCAGAATGTGTTGTGTTTGGTTCTACATAAAATCTTTCTAAAAAAAGGGTTCTATGTGGCACCAAAAAGGGTTCCTCTGTTGGACAGGTTTGGCATTGTAGCAATACAAGAATCCCTTTTTGGTGTTATATAGAACCCTTTTCAAAAAGGGTTCTATATAGAATCATCTACAGCACATTCTCCATCAATCTGAAGAACCCTTTGACGATGCAAAGAACTCCTTAAACATGCAAAGAGTTCTTTGAATGTTCATGATTCTATATAGAACCATTTTCTTCACCAAAGAACCCTCGAAGAACCATCTTTTTGTAGATAAGCTATCACTGTAGCCTACATTACTATCTATTGTAGCATGGCTGAAGTTGCTTTAAGGGATTTGCTAATATTTTCCCCACTGTAATTCCCATAGATACCAAAATTATGGAAAAACAGAAGATGTGAATATGTTGGCTTGATGTGTATGAATGAGTTTGGTGCCGTCTACAAATAGAAGTAGAGGTTTTCCACTGAGGATCCCAAAGAAGATGAGCCAGACAAGGTCTCTTAGGCTTAAGAGTTAGAAGATGATTCAGTCACAGATCCTTGCTTTACATAAAACATACATATGAAGTAAGTATAATTTGAAAATACCGAAGGTAAATTTGACAAGAGCTGATCTCTGCACTTCAATTTCTCCGTAATTTGGATGGAATTTTTCCGTAAAGCTCGTCCAACCTCTAAACAACGGCTACGAAAGAACATATTTGTGGGTGGCGCATGGAAAGCATGGAAGGTGAATGGGTGAAATCAATCTGGTAACTTGTATTTAACACTGAGACTTGAGGCCTAAAGGTCTCTAATCTTAACTGGGGTTGCCAGGTGCCCTCTGTACGACTCCGGTGGGAGCAAATCTGCAGCTTTTAAACAGGCTTAAGTCTGGGAGGTGTACTGGAGTCCTGATGTAAAAATACACACTCAGCAACACGTCCAAGTCTTGAAGACAGTCCAGAGAATTCAGCTGCCTATTGTCTCTGATACTCAGAGTCATGTTACACACGCCGTGCCATCACATGGCCCTGCTGAACAATGCCCTGTAAGGCACTGGAGGGGGGGATCGGGATTATTTAACCGAGGCTAACTTTTTCCACAAGGCCGCACCAAAGCCCTACTCTAAGTCCACGACTCTTATTTTTTCCATCTCGAGGGGTTCGTTCCTAGATTCCTGTTCATTGTTCCTCGTCCCCCTTCACGTTCCAGCTCTTTTTTCCAGTTCGCCCTCCTTCCTTCATCCCTCTTTCTCAGCTGTTTCGTCTTGTCACAGCTTAGCTGTGTGACAGCAGCATGTGATGGTAGCATGCCACAGCAACCAAAGCACTTCACTAAAAGGGTCGTGCATGTGGGTGTGGGTGGGTGAGAGAAAGGCTAAAAGAAGACTTTGTTTTGAGCCCACTGTAGATGCCCATCCTGTCTTTGGCTAATATTCAGTACACAGTATGTCTGTTTACTGCAAGAGAGTCTATCAAAGCAGCACTATGTAAGTTTTTGTTTTGTTTTAAACTGAAAGGAGTTGTGTTACAGAGTCAGGAGAATAAAAAAAAAACGTTAAAACATCGCTGCTGTCAGAACAAAACCTCGTATCTCCATTTTTGTCGTTTTTCCGTTTTTGACATAATTTGAAAATACCCGTTGCCCTTTACATTGTGCATAAATTTTATGATAAAGAGACAAAAGGAAATGGTCAGAAATGACTCTGAAAAAATTCTGGTTCCATTGACTTACATTAAACGCAAAGCAGGTTTTTCCTTCTCCTGTGAAGTTGCCATTTTGGAGATATGAGGTTTTGTTCCGACAGGCGTGAGCTGCTGTGAGCAAACTGTGCAATAAAAATAACACATTCTGCCTCTAACTAGACACATCAGTGTGTTCAGGTGGTGACAACATATTTTGTGTTACTTTTAATGCAGAATATTAAATATTTCTCTACCCAGTTATGGATAACATGCTTTGGGTTGCTTTTAGCACAGAATGTGTCCAATCAGAAAAGGATATGAAAGAAAGCGTTAATATGGTAACACGTCAGTGTGTTGTTATTTCATACATGTTTAATACCTCACTTTTTAAGTGGAAAGCCTGAAATAATCATTTTAAAGTCAGAGGCGTTGGGTCGGAGTTTTTCAGACCGTCGTTATGTTTAATGTAACTTGCACAGAGTCAGAAAGAAGGTCTGTCTTGGGTCTCAAATGCAAAATCAAGACTATATTGATGAAGATATTTTGACAATAGTAGATCATTCACACACATGCTCAGAAGACACGCCCTTCATCAAATTTTGAGTTCTGTTTGAACATGTGTTCAACTCACTCGCAGTCACCTGATTAATCTACTCGTGGGGGTCTGAAGCACAATAGACAGTACAAATTAGGGGGCAGTTGTGGGCTGGAGGTTAGGGACCAGAAGATTGCTGGTTCAATCATCCCCAGGCGCCGTGGAAAGGGCTGCCCACCGTTCCGGCAAGTGTATTCACTGCCCCTTAGTGTGCATGTTCACTCATGCGCATGTATGTGGGTGTTTCGCTGCATGGATGGGTTAAATGCAGTTGTCTTAACTCCTCTGTGTGCAAACACAGTGGGCTAGTTGTTCTGAATGAATGAAAGAAATTGTTAATGCAATTACACATTTCCAAATCCCCAAGGTGTTAAACAGTGTGGCTTTAAATTCACCTGGGAAACCCTCTGGACCTCCTGGACCTTCAGAAATGAAATGCAAAATGAAAAGCTGCACGTCTGTTTTCAGTTCATTTTATTTTATTTTTTTTATCATCCATCCATCCATTTTCTAAGCCGCTTCTCCGTCAGGGTCGCGGGGGGATGCTGGAGCCTATCCCAGCGGTCATCAGGCGGAAGGCAGGACACACCCTGGACAGGTCGCCAGGCCATCACAGGGCGGACAGACAGACACAGACAGTCACTCACACCCAGGGGCAATGTAGCACGTCCAATTGGCCTGACTGCATGTCTTTGGACTGTGGGAGGAAACCGGAGAACCTGGAGGAAACCCACGCAGACACGGGGAGAACATGCAGACTCCACACAGAGAGGACCCCGGTCAGGGAATCGAACCCAGGCCCTCCTCGCTGTGAGGCGACAGCGCTACCCACCACGCCACCCTTTTATCATCCAAAGATTTTTTATTTTTTATTGTCCATAGAAAACAAAGTTCTACACCATTTCAGCACATCAGCTGTCCTTTACATTGTTTGACACTTTTACAATGAATAGACCAACAAAAATGCTCTAAAATCGCTTGGAATAAAATCTCTTTGCATTGACTTACACTGACATGCAATCGAGTCTTTGCCCTTTCCTTTTTTGTTTTATTTTGGACGGTGGAGATATTCATCATGCTTACTGTACTTCAGTTCTGCCAATATTGTAGTAATACTCTCATGTCAACCTTACATTTCAGTTGCAAAGTGAAGGCTTCAAATCTTGAAATGCTCAGTGGAAAATTTTGAATCAACCTTCTTCTCTTTGTGGACTGAAGGACGTTCATGTTAGATTGGGAATGGATTCAACCAAAAACGTTTTGATTTCCAAAGGATGGGAGGAATTTTTTGAGGAAAAATGTCTCTTTCGGCCTTCTGGAGTTTCTAGAAATGTCACAGACTATAAAAACAAGTGGTAAAGTGAAGTAGTCAGGTCAAGGGGTGATCAGGTTTTAGTCTGTTTTTAGAAATGGCTACAACATATGCAACAGCAAGTGACGCGGTGCACATATCACGTCACTCGTCATATGATAAATACGTTAACGTACTAATTATTAGCGTTAAGCAAATGTTACGTTAGGAATGAGCTATTATCCAACGTGCCCAATATTCTTACCTTATAAACGTCAAATTACTGCAGTTATATTCCGTCGATCGTGCTGTTTATTCTTGCTTGCACCAGAAATATTGCCTCATAACAGAGTTATGCCCCCACCCCCGCCCCAATTAAAGCTACACCTGTGTTAATATCACTCAACACAGCTGTAATTAATGCAGATGTATATTCAGTTTGAGAGTCAAACAGCCCCTCCTGCTTCATTTTTCAAGTGTAAACACTCATAACACAGACGTAAACATGTGTGAGTGTCACACAGCTTGATATCTTCGTTCCTGATGGAAGCATGTGCAGATTATCATACTAATGTCTCTCCATTGTTTACGAAAGCACTCAGAAACTCTTAGGAGCTCTTCATCCTTCCCCCATTACCACCATTTAGCCAGCGCACGCGCACACACGCGCACTGAGCCATTATCAGCTCTTATCCGCCGTAAGTCTCTGAGACTTTGAGGAAAATGGCACGCTGTTGCTTAGGAGCTCAGTTAAGACAGACACAATAGCTCAGATACAGCAGGACAGATGCCTCTGATTTTTTTCCCATCCTCTCTCTCTCTCTCTCTCTCTCTCTCTCTCTCTCTCTCTGTGGTTTTAGAAGTATTAGAAGGTCAACAGCTGGTTGCTTATCCTGACTTGAATGCATTAACCTTGCAGGCCCTTTTTTGTGCTGAGAGTGAGAAAGAGAGCGAGAGAAGAGTGCGTGAGTGAGGGAAGAAAGAGAGATAAAGAGAAAAACCAAGTGTGACGAAAAGAGTGAGAGAAGAAAGAAAGAGCAGGTAGAGAGCGAGGTGGAGAGATGGAGAGAAGAGAGAAAAAAAGAGAAAGAGAGAGAAAAGGAAGAGGAGAGAAAGAATAAAGAGAGAAGAAGAGAAAAAGAATGAGAGAAAAGGGTTAGAGAAAGACAGAGAGAGAAATATCAGGGAAAAAGACAAGAAAAAAGACAAAAAGTGAACAGTGAGTGGAGAAGAAAGAAAAGGGAAAGAGAGAAAAGAAGAGAGAGATACAAAGACAGAAGGAAGGAAGGAAGGAAGGAAGGAAGGAAGGAAGGAAGAAAGGAAGGAAGGAAAAACAGCTAGAAGAGTGAGAGAAGAAAGAAAGAGAGAAAGAATGAAGAGAGAGGGAGAGAGAAAATGGGGGGAAAACAGACAAAAAAGAAAAAGAATGAGAGAGAGACAAGGGAGAGACAGAGAGAAAGAAAGAGGAAGAAAAAAGACAGAAAGAGAAAGGAAGAAGAATAGAGGAAAAAGAATGAGAGAGAGAGAGAGAGAGAGAGAGAGTGAGAGAGAGAGAGAGACAGAGAGAGACAGAGAGAGAGAGAGAGACAGAGAGAGAGAGAGAGAGAGAGAGAGACAGAGAGAGAGAGAGAGAGAGAGAGAGAGAGAGAGAGAGAGACAGAGAGAGAGAGAGAGAGAGAGAGAGAGAGAGAGAGAGAGAGAGAGAGAGAGAGAGAGATTGTATAAGGACAAATGATGTTTGAACAAATGAACTTATTTCCAAAATGTGTTATAACAGCTAAGTAGTTATAACACTCGTCTATAATTACTGCAGACACTGACACAAAGAGTGTTTTTGAACATGGCCATGGGACACACCCACACTCCTCTCATCTCCTCTCTCTCTCTCTCTCTCTCTCACACACACACACACACACACACTTAACCCAACCTGATATCATCACTCTTCTCCTCTCATCTCCTCCTCATACCGCTGTGTGTACCATCTAAATCATTCATTACTGTGAAGAAAACTCCCTAAATACTCCCACAAAACAAACACCGGGTAAGTCTAAACCGCTAGGCTTCAAGGCCTAATATGGGCCAGGATCTGCTGCGGCCTACGTCGTCTTTCTGAGCGTGTGTGTGTGTGTGTGTGTACTCAGTATTGGGTTGTGTGTGCTCAGGTTGGCTCTGTATTCAGATGACAATGGAAACAGGTGGTTCAGAGTTTACCTGTTGACTCAGGCTTATGAGTACACGCAGCTGCTGCAAGTCACTTCATGCCAGTCTGAGTCGAGTCTCGAGTCTCTGGGGTGCGAGTCTGAGTCGAGTCTTGAGTCTCTGAGGTACAACTCTGAGTGAAGTCTCAGGTTTCTGAGGTGCAATTCTGAGTCAGGTCTTGAGTCTCTGAGGTGCAATTCTGACTCAGGTCTTGAGTCTCTGAGGTACATTTCTGACTCAGGTCTTGAGTGTCTGAGGTACAATTCTGACTCAGGTCTTGAGTCTCTGAGGTGCAATTCTGAATCAGGTCTTGAGTCTCTGAGGTGCAATTCTGAGTCAGGTCTTGAGTCTCTGATGGATGGACTCTCCTCTGGATGGAAATTCCGAGTCAAGTCTCAAGTCTCCGGGATGAGTCAAAGACAAGAGTCTTTGAGGTGTAAAACAGAGTCAAGTCTTAATGCTCTGGGGTGCGACTGAGTCTCTGGTGTGTGAGTCTGAGTCAAGTCCCAAATTTCTGGGGTGTGAGACAGAATCAAGTCTTGAGCACCTGGAGTGCAAGTCTGAGTCAAGTCTAGTCAAGCAAGACTGAGTCAAGCCTTAAGTCTCTGGGGTCTGGATTCAAGTCATGTCTTAACTCTCTGAGGTACAGTTGAGTCTCTAGTATACAAGTCCTAGTCAAGTCTCAGGTCTTTGGAGTGCAAGTCTGAGTCAAGGCTCAAGTCTCTGGAGTCAGCATTGCAGCTAAGTCCCTGGCATTTGAGTCCAAATCGAGTCTGAAGTATCTGCAGTGCAATTCCAAGTCAAGTCTTGGGTCAAGACTCGAGTCCCTGGGGTGTGAATGCATTGTATAAAAGCCTCTCATTGCAAAAAACCCTTCAAAGTAAAGTAAGTAACAGCTAATCCAGCTGAAGCTTTACGCTTTAAAGAAAATGTGATTTGCAACAAATCAAAACTTCAGGGAGATTGGCTGACCAGCTGAATTAGCTATGGCAATTCTGACAGGCAGAATATGATGCTATTGGTTTCAAATGGTGAAAAAATGACAAAAATGAGCCAGTCAGAAAGTAAACAAGTAAAGACAGAGAGAAAAAAGAGAGAAAAGGTAGAAAAACGATGACAGCCTAAGAGAAGCTCCAGACATAACCACACATTAAACTGTGAAATGTGTAAAATGAGATAGCCAGTGTAATGGAAATGGAAAGAGAGATTAGGTAATGGACAGAGAGAGGGAAAGAGAGAAAGGTGGCAAGAAAGAGAGACATAGTTAGAACCCATTTTAGCTGGACATTCAACGCCAATAATACACCATAAGAAATACTTATGCTTTCATCAGAAACACCTACCATATATGTGCTCTTTGTGGATTCACAATTACTGACCGCAGCCCATCTGTTACAGCAGTTTATCAGTCTCCCCCCCCAACCTGTCACCAGATATTATTTGGATGGACCTTGATAGTATTTGACTGCCACCAGTATTAATAATAATAACCTTTTATCAGTAATGGGGCTTGGTATCCCTCAAAAATGTCCAATACAATACAATCCTAATACCTTGACCTTAACAAGCTGAAAGTGGGTGTGGCTTAAACCAAACATGAATGTGATATGCTGGAAGCAGATACATTTACAAACCACAACAGCCACTTTTGCAGCCTCATAATCTGAGTAATAGCTCAATCGGAACAGAACACGTCCATGTATACACCTCAGTTGGAATAGTCTAGTCCAATTGAGGCCATTCGGAATACAATTTCTCTCCGATTGAACGAGGTGGGTAAACCTGTAAATAATCACTTAAATAGAAGAATAATAACAGTGTAAACGTCTGTATCCAATTACATTCCCTATCGGAAAGTTTAAGCCCATTCTGCACGGGTGTCGCGTCATAGTGAAAGTTTATAATGTTCAACCCGGCGGAGCAGAAACTGGTCTGCAGAGGAGACGATCTTTATGCTCCGATCTTTAAAAGACGGTGCTGGAACGGACGTCCAGCTTATGTGTCTCAGAGCACGACATCTTCCTCTCGGCCTTCTTTAATAAGGACATGTGAAGGACGTTTTCCTGAGTCTGACGTCATTTTAAAACAATTAAAAACACAAGCACCGCTCACTGCTGCTCATCTCACTCAGACTGGACTCACGTGATGCTCGTCGTCATGGTAACACTAAACAGTGCTTTATGCATGCATGCAATTTTGGATCAGAATACTTGTAGTGAGCATGTAAACAGAGATTTTTCATCAGATTGCTGAGTAGTAATAAATAATAAAAGCTAATAAATTAAACAGTAATTTATTTCAGACTCAAAAAGAAGGTCGAGCTTGATGGTTGGGTCTAAAATGCAAAACCAACATAAGAGGGGAACCCTCTGGGCCTTCTAGGACTTCAGGGAAGGCCTAGTGATTTCTTGAAATAATTTTTTAAAGCCTTTGTCCACTGCAAAACTCCAGCAGCACTGCTGTGTCTGATCCACTCATACCAGCGCAACACACACTAACAGACCACCACGTCAGTGTCACTACAGCGCTGAGGATGATCCACCTCCTGCTCCTGTGGGCGTCCTGACCATTGAAGAACAGGGTAACAAAGTATGCAGAGAAACAGATGGACTAGGGTCTGTAACTGTCGAACCACAAAGTGCTCCTAAATGATAAGTAGAGCTGATAAAAATGAGCCTAGATACAAGAAGCTGGTTTTAACGTTAGGGCTGATCAGTGTGTCCAAACATTATATTTGTTAAACCTCACTTGAAGGTTTAATTTGACTCATATGTTTGGTTAAAGATCAATAAACATCAATGCTACTGGTATAGTTTGTAATTTAGCAATTTACAATTAAGCGCAATAGAAAGAAAAAGAGAGAGAGGGAAGCAGAGAGAGAAGTGGGTGAGGGGGTCAATTAGGATTAAAAACTGATGGGCAATATCCTACTTCATCCACAGTTTACACCCAGACTTAATCCCCATAAAAATCTGACACTAAACTGAAGAATCTTTGCATTTATTTAAACACACACACACACACACACACACACACACACACGCTTATACTAAGACACACACACACTGCTTGGTCAGTCACGGACACCAGGCAGAAGTGACTTAATCACCGTTCAAACATACTTGCTCCCTCAGATGGATGGACTCACTTAAGTGGATTTGGGCTGAGCCGGGCAGACGCTGGGCGTTTAGAGGAGGAGAATCTGCATGTTCTTAATTCTGATCTCCTCTCAGCTCCTCTCAGCTCCCTAAGCCCCCTTTAGCTCTTAATTCCCACCACACAACGGCTTTATGAGCCCTTTCTTTCGGACTAACCTCGCAAACACACAGCGCTCAGTGTCCTTCGCAACCCTGAATTAATACTCTGCTGAAATCCCATAATGTGGTGGAGTCTAATATGGTGTATGTATGGAGAGAGAGAGAGAGAGAGAGAGAGAGAGAGAGAGAGAGAGAGGACAGTGCTTAATTCTTACACTAATCTGTGAAAGGCTTTTATGCTGGAAGTGAAGCTGGGCTGATCTGGCCTTGTCTTCGTTTTAGTTCTGCTGTGGATATGACCGACTCTGTGGTGGGTTATGCTGATTCCGACGAGCCTCAGAAATCCCTGCAATTACATGCTTCCATTCATGCCGAGACAATGGGCTTAAGAAAGGACCTGGAAATGTGTCTTTATTGACTTTGATGAGTCCTGAATAGATGCACAACTGACTATTCTGGAGTGTGTCTTCCAGCAGAGTTGATAAGAGGTCCAGGTTCTGAAGGAGGACATGAGCATCGTCAAACTTCTTGAAAAGGCATCAAAAGGAAATTCATAGACATGATACAAATTCAAAAACAAAGAAACATTGGAAATATCAGCCTCAAGCCAAAATTGTCATGGTTTTCCACTTATCCCAACTGCAACTGACTAGCCGAGATATGTTCACTGCACACAATTTGTTTCCTTACTTCAGAAACGGAGCCTGGAACATGGCTAAACAAACACTGGAAGTCAATAGTCACCCAAATCATTTTTGTAAAATACGTCCCTGAAACTTTTCTTAACCACATCAAAACCACATCCAGGTCTTAATTTAGGTTAAACAAGCAAGTTCATGTGGTTTGATGCATAGTATGACTGACTATGAACTATGAAAAAATAAAAAAATAAATAAAAACTTCACACATTTAGAAGAATGGGCAGTCATTTAAGTTACCTGGGACTTCTTTCCTTAAAACAATGTCGTATCATTCCATGGAAGATGGCCAAAGATAAGGTTAAGGGAATTCACAATGTAACTTATCACTCATATTTATTGGGTTCAGGTGTTTCAGCCATACTTATTGCTAACAGGTGTATGAAATCAAGCAGGTAGCCATGCAATCTCCATAGACAAACACTGGCAGCAGAATGGGTCAAACGGAAGAGCTCAGTGACTTTAAACGTGGTCACTGGCATAGGATGGCAACCACTGCCACAAATGAGTTCATGAAATTCCTACCCTGCTACATCTGCCCTGTCAACTGTAAGTGCTGTTGTGAACTTGAAGCATCTAGGAGCTAAACTAAGCCACAAAGCGGTAGATGAAACAAACTCAAAGAGTGAGGCCACCAAGTACCTAAGAGCATAGGGGGTGAAAATCAACCATCCTCTGTTCTCTCACTACAGAGTTCCAAACTGCCTCTGGGAGCAGGATCAGCACAAGAACTATGTGTCGGGAGCTTCACCAAATGGGTTTCCATGGTTAAGGAGCTGCACACAAGCCTAAGATTACAATGCGCATTGCCAAGTGTTAGCTGGAATGGTGTTACACATGCCATCACTGGACTCTGCATGGGTGGAAACATTGTGTGAAGCGATAAATCATGCATCACCATCTGGCCGCCTGATAGATGAATCTAGGTTTGAAGGACGCCAGAAGAACATTACCTAGCAGCATACTTAGAGCCAGCAGAAAAGTTTGGCTGTGGAGGGATAATGATCTGGGGCTGTTGTTCAGGGTATGGGGCCCTTAGCTCCAGTGAAGGGGAATGTCAATGCTACAGCACTTTGTGGCAACAGTTTCTGGAAAACCCTTTCCTGTTCCAGCATCAGTGGACCCGTGTGCACAAAGTGAACTCCATGGTTTGACGAGGTTGGTGTAGATGAACTCCAGTGGCCTGCATAGATCCTTGACCTCAACCTTTCTGAATATATTTAGGATAAATTGGAAGGTCAATTGCGAGGCAGGCCTAGAAAGCCTTCCCAGCAGAATAGAGGCTGTTATTAATGCCATATCACTGCCCATGGTTTTGGAATGGGATGTCCATCAAGCTTATATAGGTGTTGTGGTCAGGTGTCTACATATATAGTCTAGACTTTTGTGACCAATACAAACAAATAAAACACGTCACAGTGGCTAAAATACAGCAGCTTACTGTATATTTGAAGATTGCCACTTGGTACATCTTGCGTCCAGCATTGTGAATGGCAGGTTGTCAGGAATGCTTGTTCTCACCTTGCACTGTGGGACTGCTTTGTTGATTAAGGATATTCTATGATGCTGCCTTCAATCTTGCTGAGTTGCTTGTGATATTTTCTAATTTAACCGTGGCTGAGTTTTCAGAATCACAAACTTTCTACAGCAGAGCTCTTCACGAACATCCCACTGGACTTGCAAATGACCGCAGATGATTCTCAGAACACTAGGAGCTCATAGCAACCACAAAACCATAGCAAAAGTTGCTAAATTACGATGAAAGGCACCTTCTCTTTCTGGTGAAAGGTAATTGGACTTAATCAGTATATGAAACCACAAAGTTGTGAGAAGCTATGGCTTGCAGCTTCCTCCCAGGTTGCTCTGGTCATCTGGCTTTGTCAAGCCCCACAGTTTCAAGAGGCTAATCCTAATATTCAATATTCCGCATAAGTCTCGCTCCACATTTCTTAGCGGAGTGGGGGGTATAAGTGGCATTGGAGGATATCAGTGGCAGTAGAATCTCACCCCTTCTGGGCATTACAACCTCTTATCTCTTAATAAAACCCCACCTCCAGGCACCACTACCCCCTCCCCCGCCCCACACGGAGAGGTCATGTGATATCCAAGCCCCCGACTTCCTGATGAAGACTAAACCCAGAATCCAGGCCCTTGGGGTAGATAAACAAATTAATCCAAAGTACCCCTCCTTCCTCCCCCAACTCTTGGCCGATTACTCAGACTCCCCCGTGTCCAGCGCCGTTAGCCAGTTTTGCCGGAGATAATTAGCCATAAGCTGCATTGTCAGGAAAAGAAAAGGACACTGTTTTTGGCAGCGGCAATGCTAAATGTTAACGCTCACCAAGAACAAGCACTCCCCCTGCCACCCCTCTGTTTTTTTTCCTCTGCTCCTCAACTCTGTTGGACAAACGCATTCGGTTCTTCTGTACTTGCGTCCTTGAACAAAGTTCAAGCAAAGGAAAAGCAAATGGAGATAAAAGGCAGAGTGTTAGCAGGAAAGGGGTGCATCGGCTATTCGTCCGCAGTCTCGAGGCTAAGAAGTGGACTTTTGACTGGTTTGTACAGATGTGGACACTGTGTGCCTGCATTCGGGACCCACTTCCTGAAAAAGTTCACTGTTCTAGAGTAAACAATAATACATTTACAGAAAGTGTTCTTACAGTCGGATCGATGCTTTACATTCAGAAGATTTTTCCCGCCTTACATACATGTGGATATTTAAGTGCCAGCTCTCGCTGCTGAATCATGAAGTGTTTTTATGTATATTATTCATTATTTACTTGGAATTAGCCAGTGATTGCTATAATTAATTCAGTAGCTCCTTTGAAGTTTTCAAAAATAAATCTGAATTATTCAGTAACCGCTTTGAATCATTCCGTAACTGATACAGATTATTCTGTAATTACTATAAATTATTAACCTTTATAAATTATTCTCATTTCTAATTTTTTAAAATATTCTAAGTGTCTACTATGATTTCTTCAGTAACTAAAGTACATTTTTGAATAACTAATGTAAATTAAACAGTAACTGAATTGAATTATTCAGTAACTACTATAAATTATTCAGTAAGTTATAAATTATTAACAATTATAAATGATTTAGTGTCTATTATAAATTATTCAGTAACTACTTTGAAGTTTTCAGAAATAAATCTGAATTATTCAGTAACCGCTTTGAATCATTCCGTAACTGATACCGATTATTCTGTAACTACTATAAATTATTAACCGTTATAAATTATTCTAATTTCTCATTTTTTGTAATATTCTAAGTGTCTACTATGATTTTTTCAGCAACTAAAGTACATTTTTGTGTAACTAATGTAAATTAAACAGTAACTGAATTGAATTTTTCAGTCACTCCAATAAATTATTCAGTAACTACTATAAATTATTCAGTAAGTTATAAATTATTAACAATTATAAATGATTTAGCGTCTATTATAAATTATTCAGTAACTACTTTGAAGTTTTCAGAAATAAATCTGAATTATTCAGTAACTGCTTTGAATCATTCCGTAAATGATACAGATTATTCTGTAACTACTATAAATTATTAACTGTTATAAATTATTCAAGTGTCTATTATGATTTTTTCAGTAACTAAAGTACATTTTTGAGTAAGTAATGTAAATTATTCAGCAACTACTTTGAATTATTCAGTAACTAGTATAAAATATTCAGTTGCTACTACAAAATATTCACTAGCTACTATAAATTATCCAGTAACTACTATAAAGTCTTCAGTAACTCCTATAAATGATGAACTTTTAAAAATGATTCAGTAACTACTATATATTTTTCGTATAACTACTGTACATTATTTAGTAACTACTACTACTATTTAGTAAGAGTTATGAATTGAAATGTACATCCATGTACAGGCCTTAGGGATTAAATGGTTAAATAAGGTAGTTGAAAATTAAATTCTTTAATTTCTCTTTTACACTTTTTAAATATCTTTTACCTGTTATTACTATTATGATCATACTTTGGTGTCCCTTTGAGCAGCTACAGTAAGTACCTGCTCATCGCTCACTCGGCCAATGTAATTCAAAAAGCATATAATAATGACCCTTTAGGTAGAAAAAAAAGGTTCCATGTATAATTTTCAGGACATTACAGGCTCAAAATGCTTTTCTGCTTCTGTGGAAATTCTTGCATATTAATGGTTCAGTCATAAGGTCGGCTTGATTGAATTGTTGTCTTTTATCTGTCCATGTATGCGCTTTAATCTCCTCTCTTTCATCATCAAGACCCTTTTTCACTCACTCCGTTTCTTCTTTAGTGCTTTTTTTTCCCCTCTATCTTTGATTAAAATTGATTGCGATGCCACAGCCACTTGGCAGGAGAAGGCGCCGTTTTTGTGTTGTTTTGTGAGAGTGTGAGTCCCTCTGTCTACCCCACACACAACTTGGCATGTGTCATTCATTTATTATTGATAGCGGCACAGCTGGCATTAGTGCCGGGCCACTATTGTTCCAGTCGTCTCGACTCCATATTTGGGAAACAGTCAAATTCCCAGAATGCACAGGTGTCAAATCTGCATTCCAAACAGACTTTGAGACCTGCACACACATCCGAACACACCGCTCTGATTCACAGACTGATAATCCTCCCACTGCTGGAGACATCGCCGCACTCGAACTGGGTCAAATTCCCAGTGATTTCACCAGCTAGAAACCACCTTTCAGCCCAATATTAGCTGTTATTAGTAGAAAAGTTCACCAAACTTCAGAATGTTTCATACACATGGACACTGCATGATGAATCGGCCAATAGAAACGGTCCAAAATCATGTTGCGTTAATGTACAATAAATATAAGAATGTTTTTTTTTTACTTGTACAATGCTTTATATACAAGTATATCAAGTCATGACCATCAATATTTGGACGTCAGAAAAGTGGTTATACTCGCTAACGACCACCACTTTTTGGAGTTGAAGTTCAAATGAATTTGATTGTGAGCTCAAAGTGCAGGCTTTCAGCTTTAATTTGAGAGTAGCCACATCCAATTGAACTCTGAAGGAGTTCCAACCACTTTCATACTCATCCCTCCACTTTAGAGTCTCAAACGTAATCGCACCAACTAACATTCACACCATCAAGAAATACACAGGCTCATACATGCCCACGCTACGACACTACCTCCGCCATGCTTTACGAATGAAGAGATGTGCTTTGGATCTCGAGCACATCCTTCTCCTCTTTCCCATCATTGTGGTGCAAGCTGATCTTTGTCTCAGCCGTCCTTTTAGATGTTTTTTGCCAAACTATGACCTCACTGATTTGACCTCACGCCGAACGTTTTGCTGTCTGACTTTTCAACCGAATGATGGCTTGCTTCATTGGCAGTGAGAGCTCTTTGGACTTTATCGAGAGTTCCTAAAAACAACAGATCTGCTTATTTGTAAGTGAAATAATGATGGAAGAGCCCACATCTGGCCATGGAACTACTGAGCAACCAATTGCTGATTTTTATTTTTGAGTCCCTTTCAATGAAGAAGGTGGGGGGGGGGGGGGTATGGAAACGGTTGTAAACCCTACACTATTCACCCAATTTGGATGTAAATACCCTCAAAGAGCCAAAGCTGTAAGACTTCACTTGGAGCTAATATTCTCCAACATGCTGCGATAGACTACATTTATGGCATTTGGCTGACGCTCTTATCCAGAGCGACTTACAGTTTGATCTTTTTACACAGGTAGGCCAAGGTGGTGTTAGGAGTCTTGCCCAAGGACTCTTATTGGTGTAGTGTGTCAGGTGGGGATTGAACCCCAGTCTACAGCATAGAAGGCAGAGGTGTTACCCACTACACTAACCAACCACCAACCAGACTAAGACAACAATAACTGAATGGCATGTATGAAAATGTCAAACAGGTCCAGTTTTATTGTCGATCCAAATTGCAAGAAGAAAAGATATAAGTGACTTTAATAGCGTCCGTTATTGGTGCTTTGGGCACAAAGACTCTTCAGTTGACTAGTGTTTCAGGAGGAAGGTGTGTGTGTTTGAAACAGACAGCAGTAGATAGGTTTGGTAACTGTGATCAGAAGTGCAAATTTAATGACCATTTGAGTGACATTCTCCACAACTGGGCATAGTGTACAGAGCAGAAGGCCTACAAGGACCAAAAATACAGGACTGACTCCAGTGTACTTTCCTATGCAGTACTATGTATGTAGTGTTTGTCAGTGTTACTGCAGTACTTGAAAAAATAGCTTCACTACTGAAAGGCTTGGTGTGGGTTGGTTGGGACAGAGGTGTCAAATCCAGGTTCAGAAAGTAAAAGTCCTTCCCAGGATTTTGCTCCAACTGGCTGGACAGCTCTGCTGGTGGTGTGATCTAACTAGAGAAGCCAGCCTGTTGGAACAAAATCCTGGGAAGGACTTTTACTTTCTGGACCTGAATTTGACACCTTGGGACATGCGCTCATATTATTAAGGTAATAAAATGATTGTATTATGTTTTTGCAGACTTTGTGCAGAAAAGTTCAGAGAGGCCATGAGGTAGTTATAATTTCCCGGATTGTTATCTTGAGGTAACAAGTTAATTGTCTTGTTATCTCAAGATAGCAAAGTTGTTATCGTGAAATACTGAGTTAGTTATGTTGTTATCTTGAGGTGACAGGCATTGTGATCTTGAGATAACAAGTTAACTATCCTGTGATCTCAGGATAACAAAGTGGTTATCTTGAAATCACCAGATAATTAACTCATTATCTCATAATGACACGTTTGTGTCCTCATTTTCACACTGTGCCCTTATGAAGCAGCAACCGTTATGGAACTTCTGTTCTTTTTCTCCTCTCTTTCGCACCTCCCCCTCATCTCTCTCTCTCTCTTTTTTCTTTCTCCCTTTTTCTGTCTTTGCTCTCTTGCTCTCCATTTGTCCACAACCCCTCACTCTCATTCTCTTTCTCTTTTCTTATCCTCATTTTCTTTTTTCTGTTTCTTCTATCTGTTTCCTCTTTCTCCCCCTTTTCTCTCAATCCCTCTTCTCTCTCTCATTCTTGCTCTCTCCCTCTTTCCCTCAGTGCTTCCTTCTCTCTCTCTCTCTCTCTCTCTCTCTCTCTGTCTACTTTGTCTCTTTCTTTATCAGTCTATCAATATCTATCTTTAATCTGTTTCTCTTAATCCCTCTTTTTCCATCTTCTCTTTCCCTCACTGCTTCTTTGTCTCTCGTTCTTTTAATACATTTTTGCCTCTTTTCATTAATGCCTCTCTCTCCTTCTGTCCCCTTAGTACCCCACTCTTTCTCATTGCCTGTCTCTCATTCCCTCTCTCTCTCTCTCTCTCTCTCTCTCTCTCTCTCTCTCATTCTATCTTCCATCTCTCCCTCTTTCCAACAACTCATCCCCATCTCTCTCTCTCTCTCTCTCTCTCTCTCATTTTGTTTCCATTTTGTCTCTTTCTCCCTTTCTCTCTCTTCTCTCTTTCCAATTTTCCCCTTAACACCCCCTCTCTCTCCCTCTATCTCTCTTTCTCAGTCTCTTTCTGTCTTTTTTCTTTCTATCTATCTTCTATTACTCCCTCTTTCCAAGAATCCACCCCATCTCATTGTCTCTATTTCATTTGTGTTCTTTCTATCTGTTTCTTTCTTTCTTTCTTTCTTTCTTTCTACTCTTTCTACCTCTCTCTCTCCTATCTCTCTTTCTTTCTCTCTCTCTTTCTACTCTTTCACCTTCTTTCTCTCTCTCCTATCTGTCTTTCTTTCTCTGTTTCTACTATTTCTACCTCTCTCTCTTTCTCCCCATCTCTCTCTCTCCCTCTCTCCTATCTTTCTTTCATTCTCTCTTTCTACTTTCTCTCTCTCTGTCCTATCTCTTTATTTCTTTCTTTCTTTCTTTCTCTCTCTCTCTCTCTCTCTCTCTCTCTCTCTCTCTCTCTCTCCTATCTCTTTCTTTCTTTCTCTCTTTCTACCTCTCTCTCTCCTATCTCTTTCTTTCTTTCTCTCTTTCTACCTCTCTCTCTCCTATCTCTTTCTTTCTACTCTCTCTCTCTCTCTCTCTCTCTCTCTCTCTCTCTCCTATCACTGTAAGCTTTCAATGCTTCTTTTTTTCCCTACCAAATGCAAGTCACCGTGAAAAATGCGCTGGTCCAATATTTACGCAGCGGTGTGTGTGAGTGAGTGTGTGAGTCAGTGTGTGTGAGAGTGTGTGTGAGGCAGATAGCCGATCAGTGTTTGAGTTTGGCTTCCCATGCCCTCTATAGCCTGTTTAGCGTATTGATTGATTTGGCAAGAAAAACTGGGTCCCCTCAGCAGTGACCAAGGTCATCACACGCACTCGTCCCTCTATCGCGCTCTCACTGCTCTCTGAACACTGCCAGAGTCAGTTAATCTCTCTCTCTCACACACACACACACACACACACACACACTAAGGGGATACCATCTACGATCGTGGGAATGGTGGGTCAGTGTGAGAGCAGATGGGAAGTGTACGTGTTTAGTTCTGTAACTGAAAGAAAGAACAAGCAGGCAGGATGAGAGGGAATGTGTAGATATGTGTGTAGAAATGTACAGCACTGTGCAAAAGTCAGAGCCCACCCTTCACTTATTTTCCAGTCAAAAGAGTTCATAAGAAAAAGTCATCATAAATGGAAACATCAAAGGAAAGTGTCTCCTAACAACCACCTGGAAGACCCCAAAACTTCCCCCATCAGATAAACAGCTTTCATCAATCTGCTCCAGATCTGAAAACATCCACAGGTGTTTCTGTCCATCCTTCCATGTGAGAAGACCACTCAGCACTGTGGGTCTGAAAGGATGTGTAGCTGTTCAAGAAGAACCTCACTGAGAAAAGGA